>NW_007726351.1:14167-23752 GCF_000696425.1 Galeopterus variegatus | reverse complement strand
TGCTCACTGGCTGAGCGCGGTGTGGGCATGACACCGAGGGTTGCGATCCCGTTGCTGGTCACGGTACGGGCGCGACACTGAGGGTTGCGATCCCGTTACCAGTCATGAAAAAAAGACAAAAAGGAAAAAAAAAAGAAATTTGTCAAAAAAGTATAATTTGGGGTGAAATATTTTTGGCTTCCTTTACCTTCTATCTGCAATTTCCCCTCACCCAAGTCAGCTCAGCTCAGCACAATCAGGAGAAAATGCCCAACTCCTGGCTTCTCCTCAGGAGGGAAAGAGAACACAAAAGTGGAATGAGTATACAATATTCCAGCTTTTCAGGAGCTTCCCAGGAGACTGGTTTTTGTTTCACCTAACTCAGAGTCATGAAAGAATCAGGATACTTTAGGTGGCTGGGGGCCACAGAGAGCAAAGGAGAGCTTAGCAACTTGTTTCAGTACCAGGAACCTGCAGTACAACAGAAAGAAACAAGAGGCAGCAAAAGATCTTGAGCTTCTGAAAAAGAAACTAGCAAACATTTCTAATTGGTAAATTACACACAAGTCCAGAGAAGACACATCATCAGAAAAAGTTTGAAAGGCCCTCAGAATTTTGATCTGGGATTTGTAGTTTCTACAAAACTACTCAATAAACACAGGGAGAAGTAGCATAGCTGTTTTTTCAAATACCCAAGTCTTAGCAAAAAATCACAAGGCATATGAAGAAACAGGCAAGCATGGCCCAAATAAAGGAACAAATAGTCTCTAGAAAGTGACCATAGAGAAAGAGATCTATAAATTACCTGATAAAAAATTCAAAATAACCATATTAAAGAAAGCAATAGGCTTAAACAAAACACAGATAGACAACTAAATGAAATCAGGAAAATATATGAACATGGGAATATTGACAAAGAGATAGGAATTATCTCTATCCACACAATGGTAGCAGAACACATTCTTTTTAAGCCCACACAGAACATATTCCAGGAGAAATCACATGTTGAATCACAAAACAAGTCTTAACTAAATTAAGAGTATTAAAATCATACCAAATATCTTTTCCAACCAAAATGGAATGAAATTTAAAAATAATGGCAAGAGGAAAACTGCAAAATTCACAAATCCCTTGAAATTAAACAACACACTCATGAACAACCAATGAGTCAAAGAAGAAATCACAAAGAAAATTAGAAAATAACTTGAGGCAAATGAAAATGAAAAGACAAGAAGTCCAAACTTATTGGATGCAACAAAGTAGTATTAAAAGAGAAGATCGTAGCAGAAAAATTATCCATTAAGAAACAAAAACAATTTCAAATCAAAATTACTTGAAGTTGATAAGACAAGCAAACAGAAAGGACATTTTTGGGGGGGAGGGAGGAGAGGGAGGAGGGAGGGTGGTTTTGGTAAGGGGCAACATTAATCAACCACAATGTATATCGACAAAATTAAATTTTAAAAAAACAAACCTAATGTTAAACCTCAAGGAAATAGAAAAAGAAGAGTAAACTAAACCCAAAGTTAGCAAAAGGAAAGAAATGATAAAGATTAGAACAGGAAAAAAAAATACAGAGAATAGAAAAACAATACAAAAAATCAACAAAACTAAGAGTGCTAATGACATGTTATCCTGACATTCTCTTTCTCCTTGTTCATACATATACATTCAAGTGAATATATTTATACTTAGGGGTTATTGGGTTGGTTGCTTGGTTTTTAACAAAAGAGAATCATAGTATACACATTAGCCTGCAACTTGCTCTTTTTGATTTGACCAGATATTAGGATGACCATGTGTCAGTATCTATAGATTTAGGTCATTTTTTTGTAAAATAAATATGTGTCTGTGTGTGCATGTGTGTATGTGTGTGTGTCATAAACTTAGTTTACATAAGTAGAATATCCTATATGCTGAGGAATTAGAACTGGTACATTTTTACACTTCTCCATCTCTACCTATAACCCATCTCATAACTTTTCCAGGTTACCATAGTTTACAACCTACAGTGTATGGTTTAATAGGCTTCTACATACTCATAAAATCATTTGCAAACATATGCACATTGGGGTACTTTAAGGAAGGGCATTGTCAGCCTACCGAAAAGAAAATTATTTTGTGTAAATTCCTACGTATCTTGCTTTTCTCATACAACAATATTTGATGAAAATCTCTCTAAATCAAATGCTAATAAATTCATTCTTTTTAATGGCTTCATCACATTTCATAATATGGATGCAATATAATTTGTTCAACCAAGACACTATCAGTGGAAATTTATTTTTTTCTAGTCTGAGAATAATATGGACATCTTTCTCCAAGTATTTTACATGTTGATGCTTTTCATAACATAGTTTTCTAGTGATGGAATTGGTAAATTGAACGGTAGGTATATTTTTAACTTTAATACATGTTTCCATACAACCTACTCAGAATCGCTTTTTACAATTAATTGTCGATAGATGTGTAAGTCTTTTTCTGGACTCTATTCTGTTTCATTGACCTGTATGTCTATTCTTAAGCCACCAACACAACACCTTAATTACTGTAACCTTACAGTAAGTTTTAAACTCAGTTAGTATAAACCCTTCAAGTATGATCTTTTTCAAAACACTTCAGGCTGTGATAGCTTCTTTGCATCTTCATGTAAATTTTAGAATCAGTTTGTCAATTTCCACACACTTGAAAAAAGCCTTCTGAAATTTCTATTGGAATTGCATTAGATCTATAGGTCAATTTAAGGGAAATTGCCATCTTGGCCATATTGAGTCTATCAAACTATGAATATGGTATATCTCTCCGCTTATTAAGGTCATCTTTAATTTCTCTTTGGAATATTTTGTAGTTTTCAGTGTACAGATCATGAACATATTCTTTAAATCCAACTTCATCTTTTTTATGCTATTGTTAATAGCATGGTTTTTAATATCAATTGCTAATTGTACATGGCTAGCATATATAGATGCAATTGATTTTTGTATATTCAATGAGTTCTCCTCATTCTGAAAGGGAATGTGAATGATTCCTGGTCTTGAGTGTATTCTGAGAATTGCTTGTATTACAATTCCAGTAATTGCTCTTTCCTCAGAAGTTGGTATTGCCCAACCTGGTGGAGGTTCACCCTATACATACACACACCACGTTCAGGCAAAGACCCAAGCAAAACCCCATGCAGATACCTGATACTCTTTCTCTGATAATCTCTTTCCTCTCTGCAAATTCTAGCTTACTCTGCCTTTCTAAAATTCCAGTCTTTTACTCTTCAACTCAGGGAGACTGGCAGGCTTTGTTTGGGTTCCTCTTGTGTGTACCAAAGTCTGGCTGAAGCTAGGGCTCACCTCTTTGTCTGCCTTCTCTCAGGAACTAAAGTCCTACAGTCCAATGTCTGACAATAGTTATTTCCTATAGTTAATCTTGCTTTTCAGTCATTTATGGAGGAAATTCTGCCCTTTTAATTTTTCATGTAATAAACCTGTGTTAACAGTTTTCCTGATACTCAATCATAATTGTTTTCTTGGGGAAATTCCTACTTGGTCATACTTTATTAATCTTTTGATGCAGTGTTGAAATCTATTTGCTGATATCCTATGTAGCACTTTTTAAAAATTTTCTAATACTTCTGTAGTTTGGGTCTATAGTTTTTGATTTATTGTGTTCTCTAATAACTATATAATCATGGTTTGTTACTAAAGTTATGATGTCTCTATAAAGTGTACTTGGAAACATTCTATATTTTTCTTTAATTTAGATTATTCCAATAACATTAAAATTACTCGTTCTTAAAAAGTTAACTAGAACTCATCTGTGCAACCATACTATCCTTTTTAGTGATAAATCTGAAACTACCTTTTGAGTCTACTTCGAGGGATTAATTAAGTTAATATATATTTTTCCAGCAGAGTGTCTATTCCCTTTAGGTTTTAAAATTTGTTGTCATGGGCTGGCCCGGTGGCGCACTGGAGAGTGCACCACTTGGGAAGCGCGGCAGCACTCCTACCGAGGGTTCGGATCCCACATACAGACCGGTTCCCATTCACTGGCTGGGCGCGGTGCGGGCGCAACACCGAGGGTTGTGATCCCAATACTGGTCAGTAAAAAAGACAAAAAGGAAAAAAAAAATTGTTGTCATGGAGTTTCACATAGTATTTTACCAGTGTTTGTTAATTTGCAAGTTCTATTGTACTTTCCATTATATTACAATTTATATTTCCTTTCCCAGGCCTCATAATACATGTATTTATCTACTGTTGTGTGAGAAAAAGAATACCAAGTTATCCATCCAACTGAAACATTCTTTTTTCTTTTAACTTACTCTTTTTTATTTTTTTTTAAATTCTGATAAAATATATGCGACATAGTATTCATCATTTAAGCCATTCTTAAGTGTACAATTCAGTGGCATTACACTCACAATGTTGTGTAACCATCACTACTGTCTATACCCAAAAGTTTTTCATCATCCCCAACAAAAACTCTGTACTCATTAAACAATAAACTCCCTATTCCCTCCTTCCCCCAGACCCTGGCAACCTTTCTTCTGCTTTCTTTTTTTAAATTTATCAATATACAATGTAGTTGATTTCTGTGTCCCTTTACCGATTCCTCCTTTTCCCTCCCTTCCTTCCCCCCTGCCCCATCAATATCATATCTGTTCACTTGTCTTAACAACCAACTGAAACATTTATTTCTCATGTTTCCTTTCCCATTCCTTCTCTCTCCCCAATATCATGTCCTTAGAATGCTTTTTCTTCTCCACTCTCTCCTAACCCTTCTTGAGGGCTCTGTTAAGATTCATTTGTTAGTTTAAAATCCTTTCTCAAGTATTTTTCTCAGTTGGAATAGGTGAGTGCTATGTTCTCTGAACCATTGCAAATATCTTTCTTTGACCTGACTAGCCAGTGATCTCTTGGTTGGCTATAAAATACTTAGTATGCCTTCTTCTACTTTTAGTAGGCTATAGAATTTATTTCACATTCTTCTTGGCTTAAAGGTTATGGAAAGAAGTCCAATACCAATCTGATTCCTTTTTCTTTATATTTAAGTTGTTCTTTCTGTCTGGATGCTTGTAGAAAAGGAGTTTTTTTTTTCCTTTGGAGTTCAAGAATTGTATCTGTATATGCCTGGGTCTTTTTTCATCAGTGCCATCTAAAATCCTTTCAATGTGTAATCTTATATCTTTCTTTGGTTCAGGAAAATTATTTTTTCAGTTGTGGTTCTTCCTCCATCTGTGTCTTTTCTCCATTCTGAGATTCCTGTGATTCCCAGGTTAGGTATCCTGTCTCCAACTCTCTTACCTTAACATAGGATTCATTAAACCTTCATTTTTTCAGATTCTAACATTTACCCTTCCCAAAGCATTAGTAATATATTACTTACAGTTATAAATACTACAGAATTTGAATAAAATTATCTTCCAGTAGTACTCAATGGGCAAAAAGCTCTTAATTCACTATAATAATCACAAAATTAACAATATCAGAAAACATGAACAATAAATAAATATATAAGATATTAAAAGATTATGCAAAATATTACAAGTATAAAATTAAATATTAATAGGATAAATCACTCCATAAAAATAAGTTTCCTGAGAATTTCTTTTGAAATTAGAAATACCACACCCATCACTTTTCTAATGATGCAATTTTTACAAACCACATTCCGCAATACCCTTAATCACTAAAGAAATACAAAATATTTTTATACACATCAGAGAATCTTAAAGTGTTAGAGCCTATGATCAGCTTCTTCCACTGATTTTTTTCCCTACAACTAAGGATAGATGTCTCCGGGAGAGAAAATAAGAGAGAATCCTTTCTTCTTTGTGTTCATTCTTTAGACTCAAAGACACTGCTGTGTTAATAATCAAGCATCATACTCAAAAGCAAATAGGAAAGCAACTCAATTTTTCATTGGAAAACATTTATCTTTTTTAAAAAATGGAAAAGCTGCTAATGTGTTTTAAATTTGTTCAAGTCATTGCTAAAGAATATCATTTGGGTGAATTCTAAGTTTCAGAGGATAATCAGGCACTTTACACAAATGAGAACATCTGCAATCACCCCAGGAATGATGAAATCACAGGGCTATCAATCCCTGGACTTCATGGCATAGACTGAACACCAGCTGGAAGACAGAAGATATTCCCCCAATGGTATAGTATTTCTATAATATCGTCAATTACATTCAGATTTTTATTCCCCATTAAACACAACTTATTGGGGGACTTTAAAGTACATTATGGCTAAATAGTGCAACATGAGGGGAAAATCTTCAAAGGCCTACAAAAATACTTTAGAGAAATGAATTCAAGAAAAATAATAAACTCTTGGGAAAGATAAGTGGAATACTATAGAAGTTAACAAAAGCACATTTTGGGTATTCATCACATACAAAGCCTGACAAAGAGTAGAACTCAGCATTTATTGAATGAATGAATGAACAAAGGAACAAACTTACATGTGCCTGGGTTCAAATCCCAGCCTCACCAGTATTTGACTTTGAGTACTTATTCGAGTATCTTTGCTAGTCCTCACTTTACTCATCTGTAAAATGAGGATAATTGTACCTTTCTCTTCTTGTTATTATGGGGATTGGGCCAAGTAATGCATATAAATAAACAAACCAACTGCCTGGAACAGGGCGAGTTCTTAATAAATGGTAGGCATGTTAAGAGCACTCCTAGGCTTGATTGATTTAGCTAATTCCCAACCAAATAGATAAACACTTAAATCATCTCAAGATACTTCGTAATAGATCAAATATTTGTATATTGACTGTATTATAAATCTGTATTGTATCAAGGCTTTTTTGAACTCAATACTGTATTACACCATCAGATATTCCCTAAGACTATCTTTTACTTTGAACTAAGCATAAGCTTTCCTCTTAAATAATAAACAGACCTCTTAGATGGTATACTGTGATAAGCAAAGTTCAAACTCATAAAAACAATAATAGCTGCTCACCTTGCTGGTTCAAAGCTACTGTGATTTACCACCAAATGCATACAAAAGCCATGCAAGGATTGTAACTCATGAGTGGTACTGACACTCCTTTCTAACAGTTTCTCAATAATTAACTGCTTGATATAATCAAAATCTTTTGGATTCCATAAATTAGATGTATCCTGCAAGGACAGATAAAGTCCCAACCACACTTGAAGATATTCTATGCCTGTAAACAGAGTACACATACTTTGGATGCTGTGGTCTCAACTAGTCAAAGACCAGGTTAAAAATAAATCATATAGCATCTATGATTAACATGGCTTTAAATAATGATGAGGACTTTTTTCCCCACACAATGATCAACTATGGTTCTCACTGCAACTTAAGAAGGTGTTGGAAAGATAACCCAATTTATAGGACTATTTCTTCTAGGGAGGGGTTATAAAAACTTTGAGAGAGTGGCAATAAAGTGCTTTTAAATTATAAATGTAGCTGCATATAATCAACTTATCTCTTTTCTGGAAGATGGAAAATTGGAAGATTTCTTAGAACTTGGAGTTCTTTTTGTTTTTTTTTTTTCGTGACTGGTAACGGGATCACAACCCTCAGTGTCGCGCCCATACCACGACCAGCAACAGGATCGCAACCCTCAGTGTCGTGCCTGCACCGCGCTCAACCAGTGAGCGGACCAGTCTCTATATGGGATCCGAACCCTCGGCGGGAGCACCGCCGCACTCCCAAGCGCCGCACTCTACAGAGTGCGCCACCTGGCCGGCCCAGAACTTGGAGTTTTTGTCATTTACTTCATGAATCACTTAGCAAAAGTCAGGCATGTGCTATTTCAAATAAGTTACTACCTCAGAATGTCACTTAATGTGGAATATACTATCAAGCAAATGTACTTCACGGGCCTGGTTTTCCAAAGCCTTGCAGTTTCAAATATTGACCTTGCAGAGGACTGGAAATTTTCCTCAGGCTATAAAGTCTCTGGTGTAAAATAAAGATTTGTGGCACAGCAAGGTTGCTAGCTCAAGGACAGACAGGTTACTGATTGATATGTGTAGATACTGGAAAATTGATGGACAGAGAAGGAATGTTTGTTAAGATCAAACTGTTGTTGATAGGACCACTTAATTGCCTTACTGGAATGTCATCTGGCTTGTTTCACTGAAAGTTACCAGCCTATATTGTTAAACTATAACCCCACCTATGTTCTCTTCCTGTAACTTCTTAGTCTGGAAAATAAATGCAGGAAGAGAATCCCAGTTCAGGGTTAATTTCCCAAGGAAGGGATGCCTATAGCTTGAGGATTCCGGGGGAGACTAACCACTTTGGGGTCTCTCACTGCTCAGAAGAGATGGGCTTTGAGTAATCCTTTGCAGCTCCATCACCCAGGGGAAGTGGGATGACAAATCCATGGGGGACAAAACAACAACTTAACTCAAAGATTTTCCTCTTTCTTTCCTTCCTTCCCTCCCTCCCTTCCTTTTTGCACCCTGTCCATCATCAAATGAACAGTTCTGCAGGCAAGGAGCAGGACTCTCCAGCAATCTCCAGCAATGTCTGGGGAGAAGAGGGAGAAGGCTGCTTAACATATGGGGACTAAGTAGAATCACCCCTGCCCGTGGCCACCACTCCACCACCCACCTCACGGAGGAAACAGAAAGGACACACATGTTGGAAGCTGTGATGGATGCTCAGGATACCAGGCATTGAAGAATGCTGTTTGGAGTCAAACACTGAGACTCCGCAGTCACACGGTGATTAATTTACAGAGCTAGTTACTAAACTATGGGCACTCAGAAATAGACAAACTATTCCTGCCTCAACTGAACCAAAGGTCCTGCTGGCCTTGTGAAAACTCAGCCAGGTGCTGAGCGGGGTGAGAGCACAGCTTTGACAGGAAGGGGGGTGAAGAGAGAGAGGCATGTTCACACCACAGCGTGGAGGCCTCTGGGCCCAGCCGGAATTTAAAGCACGAAATGAAAGGGGCACGTATTTTGACTGATGTTGAGCCTTTACATCGATTACCTAGTCCAATCTCGCGGCAGCACTAGGAAATCGATATTATTAATCTCCTTTTAGAAACAAGGGACTGAAGGTGAAAGAAGCGAAGAGAGTCTTGCCAGGGCTCCCGCCCAGCGCCGTCAGACTCCCAGACGGGCGGCTTCAGCGGCTCTGTGGAAGGCGAGAAAAGCCCAGCTGCCACACAGGATCCCAGGCCTGGGAAGCTCCGGCTCAGGCTGCCAGCGGCGGAAGGACAAGGGGCAGCGGAAGGACAAGGGGCGGCCCCCGCGCCGCGCAGCCCTCGCCAGTGGTGGGGCGGCGCGGAGACCGGAGCTGGACGCCAAACGCACACTGCGGGCGACAAGCACCAGCCCCCTCCGCCAGCCCACGCGCTGCGGGGAGGGGTTTCTCACGGCCCCCGCTCCCGAGTGACTGCACCGGAGGTCGGAAGGAAGCGGGCGAGAGATGAGTCATCCCGCCTAATCCCTCCTTCTCGCTGCACTGGCCTCCGCGCGCCGGCCCCCTCCCAAGATCCTGCAGCCGGGAGCTAAGACTCTCCTCATCCTCAGACTCCACCAAACCCGTTGTGGCCTGCGGGGGAGAGGGGACGGACGGGGCGCGTAGCCAATGAGAGCTTGGCTCCCTT
>NW_007726351.1:8975-13123 GCF_000696425.1 Galeopterus variegatus | reverse complement strand
CCTCGGCAGCTCAGGCACCCTCTGCAGCCGCCGCTGCCTCGCTCCCAGCCCGGTCCCCATGGAAGAGATGGAAGAAGAGTTAAAATGCCCCGTGTGCGGCTCCTTCTATCGGGAGCCCATCATCCTGCCCTGCTCTCACAATTTATGTCAGGCGTGCGCCCGCAACATCCTGGTGCAGACCCCGGAGTCTGAGTCCCCCCAGAGCCGTCGGGCTTCGGGCTCTGGGGTTTCCGACTATGACTATCTGGACCTGGACAAGATGAGCCTGTACAGCGAGGCGGACAGCGGCTATGGCTCCTACGGGGGTTTCGCCAGCGCCCCCACTACCCCGTGCCAGAAGTCCCCCAACGGCGTCCGCGTGTTTCCCCCAGCTATGCCGCCACCGGCCACCCACCTGTCACCGGCGCTGGCCCCGGTGCCCCGCAACTCCTGTATCACTTGCCCCCAGTGCCACCGCAGCCTCATCCTGGATGACCGGGGGCTCCGCGGCTTCCCCAAGAACCGCGTCCTAGAAGGGGTAATTGACCGCTACCAGCAGAGCAAAGCCGCGGCTCTGAAGTGCCAGCTCTGCGAGAAGGCGCCCAAGGAGGCCACTGTCATGTGTGAACAGTGCGATGTTTTCTACTGCGATCCGTGCCGCCTGCGCTGCCACCCACCCCGGGGGCCCCTAGCCAAGCACCGCCTGGTGCCCCCGGCCCAGGGCCGCGTGAGCCGGCGGCTGAGCCCGCGCAAGGTCTCCACCTGCACAGACCACGAGCTGGAGAACCACAGCATGTACTGCGTGCAGTGCAAGATGCCCGTGTGCTACCAGTGCTTGGAGGAGGGTAAACACTCCAGCCACGAAGTCAAGGCTCTGGGGGCCATGTGGAAACTGCACAAGGTGAGTGCTAAGAAAACCCACCCCTAACTCCCCGCGCCTCCGATCTTCCGGTTTTGCAGCAGACGGTCCCCCTCTTTTGCTCACAGCGCATCCCAGAGGGGGCGCAATGCAGTTGCCTTCTATGTCTGCCTCCCCGGTCTGGTGCATTGCAGGAGGCGCAGGGGAATTTTAAACGGCGCACATGGGAGTTGCATGTCCCCAGAGAGTTGTTGCGGGGATGCCTTAGAGCGGGTCTCCCCAGACGCGCTGCCTGCCAGCCAGGAGCAGAGTTCTCCGCCGCTAGTCTGCAGCCCGTGGCAGCGGCCAGCGTGGGAAAGCGCCGCGTAGCTAGGCAGAGCCGCACAAGTGTCCAGAGCTGCCCGGCACGCTCGAGGGCAGGGCCGGCTGTGAGCCCCCGAGAGGGGTGGGCAGGGGCCATGGGGTCGCGCAGACGGCTGGGGGCTGTCGCTGCTGGATGGGCGGTCGCAGTGAGACACGGTGGGGGCAGGGGAGATGCCGCGGGCGGAATACTGATGAGCCCGCGCCGAGCCATACCTGGTGCTCCCTCCGGAGGGGACGCTGGGTCGGGGCGCCTCGTGCTGAAGAAGCAGAGCGAGGGAGACTGGAGCCTGCGTCGCCATGGCAACGCGGCGTGCAGGTTTGGGCACTGACCCTACCGGAGGGGACCTGGAGCCAGAGTTGCAAGAACCGAGTTTTTTACACGGTCACGGCCTGAAAGCCAGGCAGGTGTGTCTGCCAGGGAAAACCCCTCCCAGCCACCCACACACGCATTTCTTCAAGATTCAACCCCTTTCCTCTTCCAGTAATTCTTTGTGCAAACTTTGGGACACTTTTTCTGGTATCTTTTGATGGCGCCTCCACCCTGGCTAGTCAAGAAGAGTGCCTTTAATAACAGGTTAGGCCATGCCACTCCTCTGCTGGAAATCCTCCAGTGGTTCTCCACGTTGTTTCTCAGACCATCCTTAGAATGGTCTAGCAGGACCTCCATGATCTGTCCCCCTTTAAGCCCATCGACCTCATTGCCTCTCACGTACCCCTCTGCTCCAACCACACAGTGCCTCTTGCTGTTCCTCAACCAATGCCAGGCACCTTTCCACCCCACAGCTTTGCATTTGGTGTTCCCTCAGCCTGACACTCTCTTCTCTGATACCCTAGATCCCAATGGCTCACCCACTTGTCTCCTTCAGATCTTTGCTCAGATGTCACCTTTACAGTGAGACCTCCTGATACTAGGCCCACTCAGCTCCTGGCTGAAGTTCCCCCAAATCCATTACCAAGTCCAGCTGCCTGCCCCTAAGTAAAAATAAACAAGCCCAAAAGTTAAATGTTGGAGGAATAGGAAGTCAACTTTTATTCAGGAATTCTGGTGACCCAGGGAGAAATGTTAGGCTACCCATATCTCTGGTAAACCCTGAAGGAAAATGGACAAACTAAAGCCATCTCAAAGAGTCAGATTTACTGAGGAGTTTTTAAAGATGCCTTGAGGGAATGGAATGTGGGAAATGAAAAGCAGGAGGGAAGGGGACATGAGCTGTGGGGACGGGGGCTCTGTGCAAGGAGACAGGTGCAAGATCTCGCCAAGGCTCTGTCTGTTTTCTGTTCCCATCCTTGGCGTTATCTCAGGATCCTGATTCAGGGTGGAATCAGCACAGCTTTATCGATACCCTCCTTGGTTTCTCAGGGTCTGGACAGTGAATGTCTTGTGGCAAGTTTGCAGCTTCAGGCTGTCTAGAAAACAACTTTTGCTTTTATGTAAGTAATGTCATCTTGCCCCATAACCAAGACAACCAATGTCATCCTGCCCCGTATATATTCAAAATATCAAATAACCATGGGAAAAAGGGAACTCAGAGAAATTCATGTCAAGAAAAAAACTCTGTCCTTTTAAAATCTTTTAGATCCCATGCGGTTTTAGGTCCCAACATGGCTCAATCCTGCTCCCTCCAACACTTTCTGACTGCAATTGTTGCCACCCACCTCAGACACCCCCTAGTTCCCTCTCTGCTTTATTTTTATCAGTAGTACTTATCACCCCCTAGTTCCCTCTCTGCTTTATTTTTATCAGTAGTACTTATCACTATTTGGCACGCTATACATTTTAATTATGTTACTTTTGTATTTATTGTTCCCACACACATTCACTCACATACACTCTAGGAAATAAACTTGGTAAGGAAAGAGATCTTTGTAATATGCTCACACTGCTTAGAAGGAAGGGAACCACTCTTGAGGAGATGTGTTTAAATTTGACTTTTACTTATTAAATAATCCACTTTAGTTGGGTGTGTGGCAGAGCAGGGGTTCAGGATTATTGGAGGGAGGTTTTCTTTGCATCACCAAGGTACACACCTGAGGATGAGGCAGGGCAGTGAGGGTGGGGTTCAGGCCCCTGCTGTCACCCCACTTGGTTTCCCAGCATTCCTGGGAGACTAGAAAGGCTAGCGTTTGAGAGAGACTAACACTGTGGTTAAGGCTGGGACATTGATATTCTATTTAGAGCCAGAAAAAAATAAAATACTACTTTTTTAGCAATCAGTAAAGGTCTTGTCAACGCCTTATCCCAGTTGAATATGATCCATTGCAGTCACTGTATTCTCACATATAACCTATTAAACCATATACTGATGGAGATTTAATTCAGCACAAATTTGAGCCCCACTAGGCACACACCACTGTTTTTAAAACACTTCAATTTAAGTTTTAAAAACTGACATTTAATTTTGAAAGTTTTCAGAACTTCAGTTCACAGCTAATTTTTTCTTAAACCACGGACTATATGATGAATTGCCCTACAAAATATCCTTGGAACTAAGAAATTAATCACCCTGTCTGGAAAAAGAACTTAGAGCTACACGCTAATTAGAATGGTCAAACCACAGCATTATTTTTCTCTGACAAAGAGCCTATCCTTTATCCATTAAGACCAAAAGGAACCTTTAAATCTCTGTCAAGCCCCGTGTAGATTTGAAATGTTAAACCATTTGTTTTATCAGTAATGGAAGTTGTGAATAAAGACTGTGGTGCTGACTGAGTTGAAATCTGGATATCTGTCTGCTAAAAAAGAACAGTGTTAAAACACTTGAGACATAAGTAGGCTAGAAGATCTAGGCTCTGGAATCTTTTGCACTTTTTCCAAAATAGTAAGTAGGCCTAATTTTTGTTCATTCAATGAAAGGATTATTAAACTGCCAAGAAAAAATAAGGCAGAAGGATGACAGATTTACATTCAATTGTCATCTGTTAGATGAACAACAAACATTACCCCCCC
>NW_007726351.1:5461-6210 GCF_000696425.1 Galeopterus variegatus | reverse complement strand
TATACTTAGAAGGCTGCATTCTGATGCCATAAATAAAAATGGAGAGGCAGTTTGGGTTCAATGAAGCAAAAATCACATAATATTTAACACTGTCTACCCCTTCACCACTGGGTCGCCTTTACTAGCTTATTGGCTGATTTCTTCAACTATTCTTATTGTGAGGTTGCTTACAAAGAGGCCTAAGAGAATATTTTTTTAACCAACTCTAAATTACTCAATGTATGTGGTGATGACTCTTCTAAGGGCAACAGGCTGAACAGGGAGGTTCTGAAATCAAACTTCTGCCAATAATCAATTTTGTTTGTTCTCAAAGGCAAGAAACCTCTGAAGATATGTATGAGCACTCCAGAATTTATTTTGTTTTGACCCATACTGTAGGTTAACATTTCTCAAACTGTTTTCCCACGTTTTCCATAGTTAAATAAGTTTGAGACTGTCCCATGCTCCTGGTAGTTCGTATTGTACATTATTGTATCAATATTCCAGTACATCCTGTAACGAAGAAAGCTACTTGATTCAACCTAGCATTTTCCAAACTTATTCAACCTTGGAAGTCCTTTTTGAGTAGCACACAAGTTTGGGAAACACTAGTCCAGGCAATGATTAGTCACTAAGTTAGTAAGAAGGTAATTGTTCTTAACTTCTTTCTTTTTCTCTTTTTTTCTTTCTTTCTTTCTTTTTTTTTTTGTTGTTGTTGTTGTTGGCTGGCCAGTGTGGGGATCTGAACCTGTGACCTGGGTGTTACTAGC
>NW_007726351.1:0-369 GCF_000696425.1 Galeopterus variegatus | reverse complement strand
AACAAAATCAGCTCACAAGGAGAATGGAACTGGAAAACTAGAAACTAAGTTCACTGTATCAGTCATCTTAGACTAAATTATGCTACAGTAACAATCTCCAAATCTCAGTGAATTACAACAGCATCTAAATTCTTGCTCATGTCAGTGTCCACTGAGAGTCTTTTTTTCGCTTCAACTAGTTTGTATTTGTTTTCTGCCACTTTCAACTGAGAAGTACTGACCGACAAAAGTATATGAATTAACACATATAAACATTTGTATTTGAAAATTCTAATTCTTATTAATTCTAGATATTGTCTCTAGAATATTATACTTAGAAGGCTGCATTCTGATGCCATAAATAAAAATGGAGAGGCAGTTTGGGTTCAA
>NW_007726350.1:824529-824736 GCF_000696425.1 Galeopterus variegatus | reverse complement strand
TGAGTCCTGAATTTTCTCCCTATTAGCTGTGTGATATTGGGTAAGGCTCTTAATCTCCCTAGGCCTCAGTTTTCCTATTCATGAAATGGGAATAATAAAAGAGCCTGCAGCATAAGGTTTAGAAAGGATCAAATGAGGTACTGCACGTGCCTGGCACAGAGTCAATGCTCAGTAAACGTCTGTAGCTGTCATTGTCACTGTAGCAGT
>NW_007726350.1:818173-821510 GCF_000696425.1 Galeopterus variegatus | reverse complement strand
TTTACCATTAAGAAGAAATGTTACACTACTGTCCAGCCCTAAACCTGAAATTCTCTTCCCCGGATGAGACCCTCGGGCTTCCTTAGGGAGGAATAGACAAGGGCTTGTGGAGTCTCTGAAGACCAAAGTCATAAGAGTAAAATCAGGAACTAGCCTTTAGGCAGTGACAATGCCTCTACTTAGCTATTCTAAGACAGGTGCTTCAGAAGGAAATGGTAACCTGGCTCATAGCAGTGACATGGGGATGTATTTAGGGTCTTTATATGTGTTTACTGCTCTCTAGTTAAATAACTAATCTAGTTTTATTAATGAGTAAGATAACAAAAATGAAGGAAAAAACCCAAAGCCAATGACACAGCCAGGAAACATACACATTTATTCATTGCAAATGCCTTTAGAAGCAGGTGTCGGCATTTTGGAGGGTACACTAGCAGCATGATTCAAGAAACCTATAATAACAATCCTACTCCTTGGAATAAATGCCAAGGAAATAATTTATTAGAAAAAGTTAAGCCTGGTCTCAGGCACATGTTTGATAATAGACATTCTTCTGAATCTGGGAGCAAAAGATATAAATGGAAATGTACAAGTTCATTTGGAGAAATAAGCTTTTTCCTGACTTTGGGCTCATGGAGGAGTTTATTATGTGTGATTTATAGAAAGGGGACATTTTATGGGAGCATAACATCTTCCACTAAGAAACAGGGACAGCCATCCAGCACATGGAGTGACTTATGGGCCCCAAGCCCTCTGCTGCCGAGAACAAGCACTTTGGCTGAAGGGTCTCTAACGCAGGGTTCACACTCAGGGGTGGGGAAGAAAGCAGGACCTACCTGAGCCTCCCTAGGGAAGATGAATGTCCCAAATGTGATACAGATGGCAGTGAGGACCCTTCTAGACAGTTCCCAAGGCTCTCCAGAAGGAAAAGTGTGATGCGTGATGTTGTGCTGGTGAGAGATTCACTTTGAAGAAACTTGATAGAAGCCCTTATTGCTGGTTATTGCAACAGACCCAGCTGAACTGGCCTCCAGAGGCCAACCTTGCACCAAAGCAGGGACAGACAGTGGAGGGACAGGGACATTGCATTTCCTCCCATGCTGCAGGCAGTGGGCTGTCCTCTGTACAATCCCAGCGTGGGTGATTGGCAGCTGTCTTGAGAGTCACTGCCTCTGTCACCCCAGGAAACAGAACAGCTCCTGGCCTTCCTCGTCTTCCTGTCTGAGCCAAGTCGCCTTGGGGGACAGCCAGTTTGCCGGCAGCTTAGGAATCTACCTTGTTGTAAATTATATTTATTTATTTATTTTTTACATTGGAAAGGTAAACCAGAGTTGATTTTTGAGGTGCTCTCATTTGTTTATTTTCATTACCTGTAAGGAAGGGGAGGGGTGTGTGTCTTGGGTGGGTAGATGTGTTTAAACACTCAAGTGACAGGGGCCACTTATACTCTTTCTCTGGGAACCCTTGTCTCACTCCCTGATAATATAGTACCATGTGGAAGTGCCAAGGCTTGTCTGGGGCCTTAGATCCAGGGTTAACTGTGTTCCCCCTTCAGACCTGATTCTCTTCATTTGAAAGCGATTCCACTAGCCATTGCCCCAGGCATTTCTTACCTTTCTCTTCCCTTGAGTTTGCCCTTTCCTGACATGGAACTTCTTACCTGGGTGAGGTGTCTGGGTTTTTTGCTGGTGAGTGATGGGTTGAGGAAGTCAGAGAATGGGCAAACAAACAAACAAACAAGAAAAACACTAGGGTACCCTGGGAATTCTACACTTGCGTGTGGGAACTGGGGTCTAGATCCAGCCTTTGCCCATGGTCTCGCCCTGTGGGGGGGCGGGGGGCTGGGGCAGGCCTGTCGTGAGTCGGGGTGTCCTCCCTGCTGTCACCCTTGCTCAGCACAGCTCTCCTCTCACAGACAGGACATGCGAGGGGTGGTATGGACAGGCTGACTGAGACGCTGGACTACCTGCTCCAGGAGGTGAGGCTGTGGCGTCCCCAGCTGCGCATCTGAGGGTCCACTCCCAGATGGCCCTCACCAGGGTGCAGAAAAGGGACTCCTGGGAGGGAGATCAGGATGCTGGGGAAAGGGAAAGCTCTGGAGAACCAGCCTTCTCACCCTTTGAAGAGCCCTCCACTCTTGCAAAGGATGTTTCTGAGTGACTCAGTTCCTCACTGGGGACTCGGGGGCCTTGCTCTTTCCCAAGGCCACTTTCTGACCGAGTCTGGGGCAGCGACGGGCCAGTGGGGGCCTGAGGACCTTCAAGCCTCTCTTTCTAGAGTGACCATGGTGGATACTGCAGCTTCTGAAACCCTGAGGAGCGTGCAGTGGTTCTCACCTTCCCCTCTGCTCCCCTGGGGGGCAGTTTTTCTGTCAGAGAGGGTCTGCAGTCCCAGTGCCACTGAGGTCCCATCGCCACTGCTCCCCTGTTGACACAGTGGTGGGGAGGTGTCCTGCCCACCATGAGGATGGTGAGAAACATGTTTCTGGGATGGCACAGCTGGCAGGGCTGGCAGCCTCAGACCGACCCCAGCTGAACATTTCCCAAAGGAGCTTCCCTGTTTAACCAGGGAGAGGCCCATCATACTCAACCACACCCCAAACTGGGCCCAAACCAGGGGTTCCAGAGAGCACCTGGGCAGCCGTGGTGCCTTGGCAAATACTCACCTGCTTCCTCATTGTGTCCTCCTAGGTGCCCAGAGCATTTGTAAACCTGGTGGACATCACCAAGCTCGCAGAGGTCTTCCGCTGGCATCAGGGGATTCAGCCCAGGTAAAAGGGAAGTGGAAAGGGACCGATGTCTGTTGTGTGGCTGCCATGTGCTGGTCGCTGTGTGGGGCACTTCACTGCATTAATCCTATGAAAGACCCAAAGAACGGAGGCCAAGGGGTTGGGCAGCGAGTGCAGCTCACACGCCTTTGAGGGCCAGAGTTGGGACAAGGGAGGTCCTCCACCAAGTACTGTTGTGGGGACTGAGGCAAAGGATAATATATTTGGTCTGGCGGATGTCCTACCCCCACCAGAATGATGTGAGTCAAAAAAAACAGGTTTGGCCAAACATCGATAGCCAAGAAGTGTTACTTCTGGAAACTGAATAGAAAAAAATGTAGCCTACATGTATTTTAACTTTGCAGAACTCAGTTCCCATACATTTCTGAAAATGTTCATAAAATGTAAACTTTGGGGGTCTAAATCCTAAGAATTCTGGCTTTGAACCTGGAAAAGAAGTTGATGTGGAAAAAATCAGGGCAAGGACAGCTGGAGAAAGGAGAGTGACAGCGAGGAGGGAGGGACATACGGTGGGGGGGGAGAGGATGGGAGGGGGTTTCTGTGCAAGGAGCA
>NW_007726350.1:807623-817635 GCF_000696425.1 Galeopterus variegatus | reverse complement strand
GGGGGGGGGAGAGAGGATGGGAGGGGGTTTCTGTGCAAGGAGCACATGAGGGGACGAGGCCGAGCAGGAGATGGAGGGAGAGGACGGAGAGGACACGCATCTTCACATCCCGTCCCCACCCGCCAGGAAGGGCTGGGCAGGCAGCGCGGGCTGCACAGGTAGCTTTCCACGCTGCCCTCCCCAGCATTCCCTCCCCCCTCTCCTGCACCCTCTAGACTCCAGCCTCTTCTTCCCACTCCCTAAGCCACTCCCAGTCCCCACCAGACCCCTTCTTCCCACCAGAGGCCGCAGGGCAGCCCCCCACACCGCCTGCAGCTCTCTCATGTTGGCCTGTTTTTAACCTGCAGCCCCACACCGGAGCCCTGCCCTTGCTCGGGGGAGACCTGGGGTCTGGCCGGGATTTTGAAGCAGTGGTCCTACCAGGTGAGCCCCCTCGGGGAGCCTGGGCTGCTGACTCCCATGGGTGGGGTGGCCGTGGAGGAGAACAGGATGGTAGGGCCAGTTAGTTAAGTTTGCCAGCGCAGGACTTCTCCCGCTGAATTCAGTTCTTTGGTTCCTGAACCAAGGAGAAGGACTCCTGGCCCCCTGCCTGGTGGTGATTTCCACATTCCTGTACGTAACTGGGGGCTACAACACTGCTGAAAGCACAGCTCTTACTGACAGCTTTCATGTGATGATTTTTGAGAAGAAAGTTGTACTTGAAGTTGTGCGGCACTTCTCTCACCCTGGAAATGACATTTTTTGAGTGGTGAATGGCACGTGCCTGCACAGAACTTAGCCCTGGAGGAGAGCTGGGGCCCCCGCTGCATGCTGGGCTGGTGTATTAGTCTGTTTCTGTTGCTTCTATCAAAATACGTGAAACTAGGTAATTTATAAGAAAATGAAATTTATTGCTTACAGTTTCTGAGGCTGGGAAGTCCAAAGTCCATCTGGTGGTGGCGACAGTGACCCAGGGGTCTCACATTGTGCGATGGCGGAAGCAGAGAGAGACAGAGAGAGTGAGAGAGAGAGACTCTCTTCTTTTAAAGCCCTCAGAACCACGCCCCTCACCACTGTTTTTAATCCATTCACTACTGCATGGCCCTACAATTCAATCTCTTCTTCAAGGCCCCACCTTTCAATTACCATAATAGGATTTCCCACCCTCTTAACAGTCACAGTGGGGCTGTTTCTAATATATAAAACATGGGGGACACAATGCAAACTTCAGGGAGTTTGGGGGGAACAATTCAATCCACTACGGCTAGCTTATGCTTCTTGAGCTTCCAGAGAATATACTTCAGGTCTGTCTGGTATCACCTGATGCTGGGCTTCAGAGGAAAATGAAAACTCAGCTTAGTTCAGCAAAGAGCCCTGAAGCATGGGACACAGGAGAGCTTCTAGATAGCATCTAGTTGAGAACAATGCGTGGAGGTGACTGTGACCAGGGGCTGCTGAGAACCCCGTTTGGGGCGCTGGGCAGGCTCTGCCCTGCACCTGCTCCTGGCCCTGCAGCTCTCCCCTCTCCTCAGGACACCTGGGAACACCTCCTGGCCTCCAGCAAGTACAACAGGTGGGAGTCCTTCGCGGTGGTTTTCCAGTCTTTGTTCTTCAAGAGCGCCCAGTCGCCACCCTCCGTGAGCATGAGCGAGGCAGCAGGGATGTGCGGGCAGGGGGGGGAGGCCTGACCTCACATCTGCTCCCATCCCCCTCGCCCACTCTTGCCCCCACAGAAGCCCTGGCCAAGTTCAGCTTTCCTGAACCCAGGACACGTAGTCTTGGGGGAAATGCTGCAATATTCTCTTAGGCGTTCTTATGCACTTTCCCCACTGGGATGGACGGCCCCCATGAGGCAGGTTCTTAGAGGTGGGGCAACCCCAAGGTGAAGAGCATGGCAGCGCTGGGCTGCTGTGTGACCTTGGGCAAGGTGTTTGAACTCTCTGTGCCTTGGTTCCTCATCTGTAAAATCAGGACTGTTATTAATATCCCCTCCCTCCAGTGTGGTTGTCAGGATCACGAGTTAATGCCTGGGAAGGACTGAGGGCAGCACCTGGTGCTTGAGAAGCACTCGGGACCTCTTGGCCATTGGGATTATTCAGGATAGAATTTCCAGGGGCACCAAGTCTGGCTCCTCCCTCTGTTTGCTTCTCTGTGCCAGGGAGGGTAGTTTGAGTTGTCCCTCCCCCAGTCACTGGGCACAGGGCCACCCAGATCATGTACCACTGTGAGTGGGTCCACACATGCTGACCAAGGTTTCTGTAGCCTCTGAGGCTTCAGTGCTGTGTCTGGAAACAGTTTCTCCCTCCAGGCTCCTGCCTGTTGAAATCATTGCATCACCTCCAGGACATAAAGACATTTAAAGTAATGGCTTAAGAGGAGGAGGAGGAATATTAGCTTCCTGTCTCTTTCCTTCACCCTCCTGCTCAGACTACACACTTCCCTGCCATCCATGCCTCCCATTGTCCAGTTGGGGTGTGGAGAACCCCACAACATGGAGCAGCCAGACGTCTGACCTGCTCCTGCAGGCCCTGACCTCTGAGTCCTGATGCCAAACAGCGGTCCTATAAATGCCCACTGTTATTGATGGGCAGAGGGCCTGAGGGATCAGGGCCACCCCGTCTCCATGCCAGGGAGAGCTTCAAAGTGGGCGGCAGGCCTACTGCATCCTTGGGGCGTGTAGGGCTCCACTGTCATCTGGTTCTCTTTCAGGAGGACCCCCCGCTCTGGGACCCCACCACACTCGCTGTGAGTCTCTGGAACACCATGGTGAGTGGATAGCCTGAAGGCACTGCGCTGGCCTGGGTACAGCCCTCAGAAGGAGGGGCAGGGTCTCCACCACCATGCCCACTTTGCCACTGTTCTGAGGACAGGCCGCAGGACACCAGCAGGATCCCAGGATGATGGTTCTGGGCCACCTGGGGTGCTTCTCAGCACCCGGCAATGGCCCAGCTCTGACCACCTGGGGTGCTTCTCAGCACCCGGCAATGGCCCAGCTCTGACCACCTGGGAGTTTCGCCACCTTGTCCAGGGCTGGGCCATAGCCCTGCCAGTGGGCAGGCTCTCAGGGAGCCTCAGCCTTGCTTCTGGAGGCAGGCCCATTACCTCAGAGTCCCGGTGGAAGACCTCACGTTGAGTGGTGCACTAGGGGACGGGCTCCCTCACAGTGCCTGTCCACTTTTTCTCACACATATGTGGCATCATGCAGTTTTAAAGGCGCGGGGTAGAGCCTGGGATGAGCGTGGACTTCAGAATGAAGCCCCAAGTTCAAATTCTAATCCCACCTCTCACAGCTGTGTGAACTCAGGGTCTCAGCTCCCCTTCTGCAAAACCCAGGTCATGACCCCTGACCCAACACGTCTAGTGTGTAGCTCATTCCTGGCTCATGGTATGTACCCAGCATGTGATGGCCCTTCTTTCTGTAACTATGACAGGCTTTCCCCAGATCCTGAAGGCCCTGCAGGATATCTGGGATTAGTCAGTGTCTGGAATGCAACATTGAGGCTTTGTGTCTTTCCGCGGCACTGGAAGCCTGATTTTGCCATTTATTTTTTTCCACATCCAAGCTGCCCTGTATTTAGAATTCCAGTGGCAAAAAAAATTGTGCTTCTTCTTCCTTGGATTAGAAAAATGTCTCTCCATCCCCTCAACTGATGTGCTGCATGGATTCCCCCAGGCAGCACATGTCACACACATTAGCTGGTATAAGACAGAGCAGGGAGGGAGGGAGCGGCCCCGACAGCCCCATTAGTGGAAACACACCGGCCTTTGGAGAAGGTGTCTGGTTTCTTTGAACAGGAACGCTTATTGCATGGGATCTACCCCCAGAAAACCATTTGCTGCTGATCTCCCATGGAGGAGAGAAAACGCTTATTGCATGGGATCTACCCCCAGAAAACCATTTGCTGCTGATCTCCCATGGAGGAGAGAAAGGCACTTGAGCCCTCCAGCAGGGGCTGCCCTCCCACCACCCTCTCTCTGGGGGAGAAGGGCTGAATATTCCAACTTGGCCAAACCTCTCTCCTCCTCCTCCCAGTCAGCAAAGTCACCTACCATGTGCCCCACCCTATGCAGGGGGCAAGGGGGACACAGAGACACACCAGATATGGGCTCTGTCTTCACTGGGCTTCAGGTGCAATTGGAAGGTCAGGCGACCACAGGAACAAGTGAACAGGGACCCCGCCGGCAGCGCTGTGCTGGGCTGTGCACCGAAGAGCAATACAGACAGGGAGGGCGGGAGGGGCCATGAAGATGGGACCTGATGGCTTGGTAGCACGTGTCAGAGAGGTCAGGGAGGGCATGCCCAGGCAGGAGGGCCTTTGTGAGCGAAGGGCATGGAGAAGAGAAGGAGCCATGTGTGTAGCAAGGAGCAGGATGAAGGCTGGTCTGAGAAGAGAGGACATGTGTGGATAATGGGACCCAGAGAACACTGGACAGAGGAGAGCTGCGGAGAGCAGGTCCAGGGGAAAGGGCTGGGCTCCCCTCTCTCTCCTTTAGTCTTGCTATTGATTGTCTTTGGTGTTGGTGGCAGCAGTGATAACCACCTTTACTGAGCCACTAGGTGATGTCCCTGTGCATACAAATAGGCACACCACATGCGCGCCTTCTTATAACCTACTTGAGGGTCAGGATGAGTGGTCGTGAAGAGAGGAGTAGAAGGTGTCACGGTCAAGGCCAAAGGCCTGGGACACAGTAAGTGTCACAAGGGCTCAGAGGAGGAGGTGGCAGCTTTCCTAGGTGGGAAGTTACCCCTCTCCAGACCTGTCCAACCAGCCACAAGTTCATAGTTTCCCAGTACAAGTCCCTTGAGGCTCCTGCGGCCCTTGGGGTTCCCCCAAGTGTGTCCATTCTCTCCCAGGCAAAATGCTAGGCTATCCCACCACCCCTGGAGCAAGTGCAGCTGCCAGGACACATGGAAAGCTCCTGCAAGCCCATTTCATCCATGAGAAATTAGGAATGTGGCAGGTCAGGGTCAGGGGCACTGGACAAGGAGTCAGAAAACCTGGGCTTTGGTTCAAATCCTGTTCTGTTTGTTTCTGGAACAAGTCACATGGTCTTTCTGGGCCTCTATTTTCTCTACTTGCCAAAAGGGTGTAATGACCCTCAGCCAGCCTCAGAGGGCTTGTGAAAATACAGGAGTGCTGGGCTCCATCACACACTCGCTTCACTAATTGTGTCCTCCGTGGGCATGCGGAGGGCGGGAGTCTCTGCCCCCACCTCCTCGATTCTGTGCTGTGTTGGGCGTAACTGGGACCCCTGAGGGAAAAGCCAGCTGTGCCTGTTCTGCGCCCAGGTTCGCAGCACCCTGAGCACAAGTGAAGGCCGTCCTCCTGCGAGGGGAGCAGAGAGGGGCCAGGCTGTGATCACAGAGGGCCTGGGTCTCCCGCTTCTCTCCTCGACCACACCCAGGACACAATGGGGGAAGGGTTCTGCTCTACAGCCCCCAGAGCCACGTGTGGGTGTGCTCAGGCCACGGCAGTGGCATGACCCAGCCCCAGGACAGTGTAAGCACTGAGGACCAGGGAAGGAAAAGCGCCACACACTGTCCCAGCTGAACGAGGCCCCAGGCTGATGCTTGTGGTCCTTGTGCTAAGCTGAGGAGGATTTTGTGTTTGGGACATAATTCCTTCCCTAGGCCCTGTCTGCTGCCTCCTCAATGATTTGTGACAACTCTTGCACAATGGCAGTGTGGAAGGGAGCCGCCTTTAGGAAACTCGAGTCCCAGATCCTTTCAGTAATCACTGACCCCCACCTTATGCCAAGCCCTGCAAGGTACCTAGGGCCACAGGGAGGAGAAAGAACTTGGGAACTGCTCACGGTTGAATGAGAATTCTGCTTCTTGGGGAGGATTTTTAAGGTCACCCCCTCATCCCTCCCACACTCGGCTAATTTCACTGCAACTTAGGAAGCTAAGGGGATGCAAGCAATTAAAGGACCAAAAAGTGGAATAAAATCGCAGAACAGCACCAGTTGTCCCCAGAGTAAAAACAGTGTATGTGCTTTTGTGTGCGGCACAGGGTGGCTGGAGAAAGAGGGACCCGTAAGGAATTATTTGAAATAACATGTCGTTCTCCATCCTCACTGAGGATAGAGGAGGATGGAGGGTCAGAGCGGGCGTAAAGGGTGTAGTGCACATCAGAATTACCTGGAGGGCTCGTTAAAGCAGACTGCTGCACCCACCCCGAGTTTCTGATTCAGCGGGCCTGGGATGGGGGGAGAGTTTGCATTTCTAATGAGTTGTCAGGTGATGCTGCTCCTGGTCCAGGAGCCAAACTCTGAGAAACGTGGGTCTAATGAGTCCTTCTCAGGGCTACCTTGGAAAGCTGCCACCTGCAGAAGACTGTTCTGTTCTAAAGACCACCTTCTTCTCTAGATGAAGCCAACGGGACAGAAAGATGAGTTTTTCAGTGCGAAAGAGAGGAGGCCAGTGAAATGTCCCTCTCAGGTAGGAGGGGCTGGATGGGGAGGGAATCGCTTGCGGATCGTGGAGACAGGTGGGGTGGCCAAGTGGGCTTTGTTGTGAAGTGGGGTCTTACATAAGTGAGACCTTAGTGAGAGTCCTGGCTCTGTTCTTCTGGGTCTGGGCACAGCTTTGCATACGTGGCTGCCCTAGGTTTACTCCTGTTGGGCCATGAGGGCAGTTTTTAGCAGAACTGAGGCCTTTCTACACCTGTGGAAGGCACAGGAACAAAGCCACAGCTCACCTGGCCCCAAATCTGCTCCCACCCATCTTCTCTGGGGCCCTGTGTTCTGGATGCCATTTCCAGACCTTCCTCTACCTCAGCGTAGAGAAGGAGGCGGGTATGATGAGTATCTAGTCTTGAAGGTGGATTGTTTTGGTTCTGTCTTAATATGTGCCTAATATGTAGTAGGTATATAATTAATGTTGCTGGCCAACTGAACATCAATGAATGGGATTCTTCTGTCATTTAATGCTAGTCAAAGTTTTGGCTTTCTTGATGAATTGACAAGCTTTTTGCTCTCAGGCAATAAGAACTATATAATTCACCCTGTTTCCCTCTTTGCTTTGCCTGCCAAGAAGCTGAAAATTAAGTTCTCTTCTCATTGAATACACATGCTTAGCCTGGTAGAATAAGCCTCTGGGGTAGAGGGCAAGAGATGCTGACTGTTGCAAATGAGAAATTTCAGAGCATTAATGAGCTCCTTCAGAGAGTGAATGAACCACACAGAGAAGAAAAGCCAGAGAATGGTTTGGTCAGCATTGAAAGGATGGTTTGAAAGCTCCAAATTGGCCAAAGGCATTGCTGAATGATAAAGCCTGATAGTTAGGAGATACAGATTTCTGGGTCGTGAGGACATGTTACTTTTCTCTGCAGGAGAGTCCCTATCTCTTCACCTACAGGAACAGCAACTACCAGACCAGATTGCCAAAGAGCCAGCCTCAGGTAAGGAGAGGGTTTCTGTGACTGACAAACACACAAATGGACCAGGGGCCTCACCCTTTGCTGAGTCTTTGGAACCTTCCCGTGATTCTTGAAGTCTTGGAACTCCGTCCACCTCTGGGCATGCTGAGGCTGTGCAGACATGTGAAATGCAGTCAGAGCAGGGTGAAGGATCAGTGTGTGGCTGTCCATTTGGTGCCTTGAGGCAGGTCTCCCCATGGTTTCTTCTTTGGACCTGCCTCAAAGAAGCAGTTGGGGCTGCTCAGCACTGCCTGTTTCCAGTTTGCTGTGATGCGAGGCAAGAGTCTTCAGGCCCTTCTCGAATCTCTGACAAGTTCTTCTAAACTCATTTGAGTCCTTAATCTGAAGAGAGAGGTAAGAAAAGGCAGAAAATGTGGTGAAATCTGAAACCAGACGGTGTGGGGACCAGAAGGCCTTCTGCATCGGTGCACACCCGCAGTGGTCATCACACACTCACTCGTGTTTCTTGACTGCTTAGCTCATGAGTCTCTTCTGGTACTTCCCGCCCAGATTGGATAGGGCACCCTGCACTCCTCTGAGCCCCCAAGAAACACTTCAGAGAACTGGGGACTGAGGTGGGTTGAGACAAATTGGATCCTAGTGACATCTTTCCCTTCCTATTTTATGAAAGAGGGTGAGATTTATTCCAAGTGGTGGTGGCAAAGTTGATGGCCTGGGCCTCCACACTGGAAAACACAGCATGAAAGACTTGATTTATCAACTTGCCTCGCATTTTAAAACTAATATCTTAGCAATGAGTATACCTCTGAGAGGCAGCATGGCACAGTGAGGTGAGATGACTGGCTCTGGGTGCAAATCTAGACTCTTCCATTTACTGGCTCTGTGTCAGTGAACAAGGCACTTAACCTCTCTGTGCCTTGGTTTTTTAATCTGGGAAATAGTGAAGTAAGTTCTATATAAGTGAGTTCTATATAAGTGTTGCTATTATTATCATCTGACAAGAGGCAGTGATAATTTCCTTCAGAATACATTTATTGAATACCTGCTGTGTATCACTAGAATGCGAGCTCAGTGAGGGCAGAAACTCAGGGTAGGTACCCAATAAGTATTTGTTGAATGAATAAATGGATAGATAGATGGATGGATGTCAGCCATGAGAAACAAAAAAACGTACATGCATTGTTTGTCCCTAGGAACTCAGTCTGGTAGAGAAAGTCGATTAGCAATTATAGCACAATGTAATAATGTTTTCATGGGGTATTCTGGGAACACAGGAAGAGAAACTAACTCAGACAGGAGAAAGTTGAAGAGGGCTTTCCAAAGGGTCCCCATGACCTCAGCCTTGAAGGATGACTAAGGTTGAGGCAGGTGGGAGGATGAGAAAATGAAAGGGGGGGAGGGAAAGGGAGACTAGAGGCAGCTGACTGGGCAGAGACATGAAGGCGAGACTTCAGTTGAGCGCTGGTGGTTTTGAATGTCAGGAGACCTCTTAGGCCATGCTGAGAAGGAAGGACTTTATGGTGATGTTAATATGGAATACTAATTTATTTGTTCAAACAACAAATATTTGTTGAGTTTCTACTACGCCAGGTGCTGTTCTAGGCTCTGGGGCACATTAATAAAAAACAAAAACAAAAATCCCTCTCACTGAGAATTTGGGCAAAGGAGTGGCATATTATGAAGGAGACCACTCTGAATGAATTCAGAAGGCTGGTGAGCAAGCCCACGGGGCTGGAGGCGGTGATGCTGGTGGAGACTGCGCATTCCAGGCAGGAAATCACAAAGGCCTGAACTTAGGCTGAGGTAGAAGCCCTGGAGAGGAGCGACAGGTTTGGGAGCATGTCGAAAGGATGTTGTGGCTGATCTGATGTGGTTGAAGGAGAGGGAGAAATCATAAAAGACACCAAGGTTTTTATTTATCTTAAATGAAATTTTCTAAAATAGAGGTTCCACTTTGCAACCAATTTTCAATTTAGCAAGATCTAATTCTTCTTATTTCTCTGTGTGTCTCATTTCAGGAGAGAGAAGATACAGAAATCAGATGTCCTGACAAGTCCCCTTCCTCCCCAACTCCCACCTCAGGTACACAGCTTGAGTCCAGTGATTTTTAAACTCATTGGAGGTCTAAAGTCGTGCAAGTAAGAGCAACCTTAAGATGGCAAGGACTTCCCACACAATCTGAAATGCTCCTGAGAGGCTTTTCAAGGACAATAGAAATAGCTCTGTATGTATGCTTGTAAGGTCATGCCTGTGTTTGATTATTCTTTAACTAAAATATGATAGCATCATTATCAGAAAGCATTTATTAAGCATTAACCCCCAGCCAGGCCATGTTTTTCAAAGAGCCCAACATTAGTTGAGTGAATTAATGTCATTGTCCCTGCCTTGAAGACTTGATGGGTGAATTTGTGCTCCAAAAAAGCAAAATTACCTTTAGGCACAAGGCAGAAATAGCCAGTTTTCAATCTCTGTCAGAGTCATATGGAGAATGCACACAAATGTTGCACAGAATGGGAAAGCACACCATCTCGTGAACTTGCCATTTCCACTGCCTCTCAGTATTTCTAAAATGTCTGCTGCTGGGCTGTGAAAGTGAGACTCATGGAATGTTCTGGGCAGTCATTGGCAACATTCCCAAAGACAGTCTGCCT
>NW_007726350.1:799017-806798 GCF_000696425.1 Galeopterus variegatus | reverse complement strand
AAGTGAGACTCATGGAATGTTCTGGGCAGTCATTGGCAACATTCCCAAAGACAGTCTGCCTTAGGGCTGCACCTTTTCCTCCAGGCAAGGCAGCCTGGGAGTGATGGCCATGTGCATGTGACCAGTCATGGGAGGGCCATCTGATGACTCATGTAACTCAAAACATCAGCCCGGGAGCATCTGCAATGGTGCTTAGTGCTGCAAGTGCTGTAGTGCTTGGTCCTGGAGGGTGACATCTGTGTTCATTTATTTGTTCACTTGTTAATTCATTTATGAGAGTTGTTGAGTGCCTCCTATATGCTGCTATCCAGGAGTTTACGTTGTAGTCAATCTAGTGCTGGAATCTTCTAGAGATGCAAATCTTTGTGGTCAGATTGTCTCCTTATTCTGAGGGTCAGTAGAATGAATAAACGCCATGGCTTAACCTGCCCTTCACACGCACCCTAGCTCTACGTGCTCGAATGAAGCCACATGACCGGCAAGTAAGGTAAAAATCTTCTCACCAAAACCTTGGTATGTAACTGACTCTTGTTCTAAGCTGCAGAGTAATCTAATGGGTGATGTAGCTCTTATGCACACACGTGCATTTAGTCTTTTCTCCCCCCTCACATTTGTGACAACTCATTCCTATTGGTTAGTTTACTAGAAGGACTTTATCAGCAAAAATAAATGATCAGCTTCATTTGTAGGCCCTTCCTACTACAGTAAAAGCCCTTATTCAAAGATATATAGATACAGATAAATATATGTGTGTATATATAGTAGTCTTCCCTTATCTAAGGGGGATATATTCCAAGACCCCTATGTTTACTATGTTTCTTCCTGTATATAGATACCTATGATAAAGTTTAATTTATAAACTAGGCACAATCAGAGATTAACAACAGCCATAATAAAATAAAACAATTATAACAATATACTGTAATAAAAGTTATGTGAATGTGGCAACTCTTTCTCAAAATACCTTAATATTTTCAGACCGCAGTTGATTGCAGGTAATTGAAAACAAGGAAAGCAAAACCGCAGATAAGGGGAGATACAGTATAAGATATAAATAAATATACATAGAGAAAGAGAGAGAATATCAATCTGAATGTTTTAATAGCCATAGTCTTTAGAGTGAAATAATAGAGCAGGTTGTCTTATCTTTATAGCTCCAATGACTCAGCACATGATGGAAGCCCAATTAATGTTTGTTGAACTAATATGAATTATTGAGTGTTTCTAATCCATCAAATCAACAATTCTTAGGGTTGAAAGATCTTTAAAATCAATAGACCAAAGTGACTTCCATTAAAACTATTTTTCACTAAGATGATCTTACATAACTATTTCACCTTTGGAGTTATTTTCAAAAACCTTCTTCGTAGTCCCCTTTTCTAGTGTTTCTCTCGAATCAATCCATAGATACACACATCTAAACATCACCAGAAGTGATGTTTTGAGATAAGATACCACCTGTCATCAACAGGCCATGACCCCTGGCAGCCCGTGTGCCTCTCTTTACATTTCAGAGTTCATGGGTAATGAGCCTCTCCCATTGACCTATTGGGCTTTAGAATGAGATATATAGAGTTGATATAAGTAATTTTTTTAAATGTTTTGTTCTGTTTTTATTGGTTATGAGTATTCATGGAGTATGAAGTGAATTGTTACCACTTGTGCCTAAGATGTGATGGCCAAATCCATACTGGCATCATGTGCATTACCACAAATTGTGATTATACCCCATGTCCCCCACCCAATTATCCCCTCAATTATCTCCAACCTCCCTCCCCATCCCTGTTTCCCCACTCCACCTTTTATCCCTAGGTATGTTCTCTCCCTCTGCAAGTCCAACACACCACTGTGGTCTTTCTTTCCTTCCTTCTTTCTCTCTTAGCTCCCACTTGTGAGTGAGTACATGCAGTATTTATCCCTCTGTGCTTTGCTTATTTCACTCAACATAAGTTTCTCCAAGCTCATCCATGTTGTTGCAAATGGGAGAATTTCATTCTTTGTTATGGCAGAGTACTATTCCATGGTGTATATATACCACAGATTCCTTATCCAATCATCCACTGATGGACATTTAGGTTGGCTCCATATCTTGGCTATTGTGAACAGAGCTGCGATGAACAAGGGTTTGCAGGTATCCCTTTGACATGATGATTTCCATTCCTTAGGGTACATACCCAGAAGTGGAATTGCTGGATCATATGGGGGATCTATCTGTACTTGTCTGAGAAACCTCCATACTCTTTTCCATAGTGGTTGTATTAATTCACAGTCCCACCAACAGTGCAGCAGTGTTCCCTTCTCTCCACACCCTCGCCAGCATTTGTTATTATCATTCTTTTTGATTATAGCCAATCTAACTGGGGTGAGGTGGTATCTCAAATATGGTTTTAATTTGCATTTCCCTGATGACTAGTGATGTTGAGCATTTTTTCATGTACCTATTGGCTATTTGTATGTCTTCCTTTGAAAAATGTCTATTCAGTCCCTTTGGCCATTTTTTAATTGGATTATTTGATTTTTTTTACTGTATAATTGCTTGAGTTCCTTGTATATTATGGATATTAATGCCTTGTTGGATGCACAGTTAGCAGAAATTTTCTCCCACTCTGTAGGTTGTCGTTTCACTCAGTTTATTGTTTCCTTTGCTGTGCAGAAGCTTTTTAGTTTGATATAGTCTCATTTGTTTATTTTTTCTTTTGTTGCTTATGCTTTTAGGCTCAGTTCGTAAAGTCTGTGCCCAGACCTAGTTCCTGAAGTAATTCTTATAACCAACTGGCATGTGGTAGCCAATAAAAAATAAAAGCTTGTAATTCTTTCCTTCCAGTCAGTGCACACGTGCAATTTGCCGAGTGCTGTTTCCTGTGGGTTTTACAACTTTGTAAACACTCGCATCATTTTATATTACTAGATGGCCCTCTCCCCAACATAGTTAGTATAATTAAGAAAAATACATTGGGCTTAGTAGCTGACTTAAGGTTTTCCCAGTGAGAAAAGGAATAGCTTCTTGCAAATGAGTGACAATAAAGAGTCAGAACGGACATGGCTTATAGGCTATCTATTGAAGTCAGCTATCTGGAAGTTAAGCTGCTAATTCCACACAGAGGGAAAAATTCATAGCTTTTGAAAATAGGGATCCACAAAGCTAATTATATGCTGCTGTCAGCAATAAAATAAACCAGAACAGTTCATTTATTTATTTGAAGCCATTGATTCCTTTCTAAGCCCCTGATGCCATTTATTTGACCTGTCTGGCTAAAATGAGCTCTTCAAAAGCCAATATGGAAAATGCCTGAGTGGTCATTCATTAGGGGCTTCAGCTCATTGTGAGCCAGCAGTGTGTAGTGTTCAGTGTAGGTTCTAAAGCTATTTCTACGGTCAATACCTGTTCATGGGTCTTGTGACTTGACCTACCCTGTTGTCATGAGGAATGACGCCCCACGGGGATTAACAGTCTGCTTTTCCCTAGACAGGACCAGCCTACTGAGCAAGTTCAAACTTACCCCCAAGAAACTTAGATGAATAAGTGTTCCCCTGCCCAATGGTTTCCGTCATTTAAAGTTTTGAGATCTGTAAAGTCCCTGTCATGGAGCCACTTAGCCTTTATTTCAAGTTCCACATTTTTTGAGCTCCTACTATGTGCAAGGCACACATTTGTTCATATAAACTCATACGGAAGACTCCAAAGGCAGAAACAAGGTTCCAGAATTGAGCCGGCAGCTTACCACCATTGTGAAGTCTTTATATAAGTTCGTAAAATCGGAGAGCAAATGGGTTGAGCAGCCCCAGCTGACAATTGAAAGAAAGTTGTTTTTTCAGATTACGGCCCAAGGTTGTTTAAATTGTTGGGGTACGCAAGATAGAGCACCAGTGTGGTAAGCCTTTCTCCTGGCTATAACTTCACGTGTAGTGGGCAGTTTCCCCACTGTATACTCTAGTGTACTGTTCCCTTGCTATTTGTCATACTTTATCATAGCTTAGATGACCTTTTGATAAGAGGCCCCTTGTGTAGAAATCTTGATGGGTTAATGATGTGTATATCAATTTCTTTCAAGGTGGTGGACAGTTTGTACCAGATAATCTTTAGTTAATCAGCCCACACAACTTGACCCTATCTCTAAATAGTTCTTTTCTCAAGGGGAGCAATTGCTAAAGTGCTTTGCTATGTCTTTGTCATACATGATGACATTAACAAACCTCAAATCAAGGTCTACATAATATTAAATGAAATGCATTGGGCTCTATCTTAATAAAATCCCAGATAAGTCAACTCCTCCCACCCAGGCTGGCTTCATTTGGTTTATTTTCTCTGGCTGAGAATCCTTCAGAATGACCAACTGGAGAACCAAATCACTCTATCTACACATATAAATGCACACATGGACATAGATATATATGTGTGTGTGTGTCTTTCCTCTCTGTCTGCTACAAATTTAGGAGACAGGAAGGGCCAGTTTCGGCTGCTTCTGTGGCATACTATAATAATAATGTTTCTGAAGCAAATCTCTCTCTTCCACATTTTACCCACCCCAAAGATTTCCTCCAACCTTTGCACACTAGCTAGTGTTCATAGAATCCACTATATTACGCGTTATGGCAGTAAGAATATAGTGATTAACTATCATCACCAGGAGCTAAAATAAACCACTCTAGAGCTGAGGGTAAGGGGGTATTTTTCATTTTGTTGCCTTTTTTACCCATAGCTTGATTTTGTGAGAGGAGGTCATTTTAAAGTTCTCACGCTCAGCCTTGTAGATGTGTGCTAATGTGTGCAGCTGTCTTATGATTTGGTATTGTTCTTCTAACCACATAGTGTAGCTGTGGTAGACTAGGAAGGGCCAAGCAGGCTGTAATCATGTGGAAGGTGTGTGTGTGTGTGTGTGTGTGTGTGTGTGTGTGTGTGTGTGTGTGTGTGTGTGTGTGTGTGTGTGTGTGTGTGGGAATGAATTCAAGCCATGGCAAGGAGGGAGGAGGGAGGACTCTGAAGAAAAATGATTCAGTGGCACTTGAGTCTAACAGGCAGAGCTGCAAACCCATAATACAGTTGCGGGAATCAAAAGACAATTTATACATATACATGGGAGAAATGACTCTGGTCTTTTCTGCTATAAATGCAGAAACTGACTGCTGTCAACAGCTTCAAAACTAAAAAAGTGTTTCTATCAGTGGTTCTCAAGATGTGGTACCCAGGCTGGACCAGCAGTATCAGCATTAGCTGCAAACTTGTTAGAAATGCAAATCTTTGAGCTCACCCCAAACCAACTGAATCAGAAACTGAGGGTGAGGCCCAGTCATCTGTGTTTTAACAAGCTGTCCAGGTGATTCTGATGCAGGCTTAAGTGTGAAGACCGCTAATCTATATATTTTGCATACACACACTCATAACTATGTACTAATATGTGTTAGTTTGCATCCAGTCAAAAAGAGGCAGAGACTTTTCTTTTCTAATGAAAGCAAATCCCCAGTGATAGTAATAGTCTCCCATCTGCAGGCAGCATGGAAGTAGGTAGACAAGATGTCTACACGGAAGGAGACAAGATCCCTCTGCAAGTTATTTCCACTGAATGTTAATATAGCTTCCTATACAAGTATAATTATACAACCGTGATTTTAATGTTGATGGCTGCTGTGGGTTATATGTAGTCCAGCTGTGTCAAAAGCATCGTATCCTCTGTGTTTCACTGCAGGTTTTATAGACTGTCTTGGCAAAGAAGGCTATTGAGAACCCCTCCTGTAGACAACTTTCATTTTATCCATCTTAAACAATAGCCCACTGAAATGATGAGCTTTTCCCCCCAGGGTGGACCACTCCATAGTAATACTGTATATTAGGCTTCTCCCAAGGCATGAAAGCCATTTTAACAATTTAGTGCAGCATTGAACCACTAGAGACAATGGAAGGCACATCTGAGAGCAAAGACAGAGACATGGCAAGGTCAGAGTGACCTTGGGAGTAAGGTAATTGGGGGAGCAAGAGGTGAGCTTATGACTTAAGGGCTATATATGACATGAGGAATTCTAAGTGTGGTCCCCAAATGCACTTGGACTTGTGTTCATGTGTATAAGGCAAAGGGGTAGATAGATACACTGCCAGTGTATACATATAAGCAATTAGGTATATAGCAATATTCAGGTTAATTTCCTATCTTGCTAGCCAGGTATAAAAGGCCTGTGGCCGTAATCTACCTTTCCAGTATTATTTTTTGTTAAGTCTCCTTCATGCACCTTTCACTTAAGCCAAACTACATGACTAGCTATGTTTTGTAGACATCACCTGCTTTACTATATCACATCTGTCCTTCATGCCTTTCCCTCCATCACCCTGCCACACTCTCCCTCATCCTCATCCCATCGTTTCCTGAGGCTTAATCCAAATGCTACCTTCTCCATGAAGCCTACCTTCTGCTGACCTTCACCACGCCCCCAGGGAGAGATCATGCCTCCAGCTCCAGAACTTCCTGTCACCTTATACCTCTCATAAGATTTATTGTCTCTAAATTATGATAACTATGAATGTTTCTCATTTCCTCCCTAGCCTGTGAGCTTCTTGAGGGTGTTCGCCATTTCTGATCACTGTGCAGTTCCACAGCACCAGCTACTGCTTGGTGTTCAATCTGTTCGTCCTGTGTGTAAACAGCTGCTTAGCCACATCACTGTGTGTGCTTAAACTCAAGAGATTTAAAAAAGAAGAGTTCAGGCTGTAGAAAACAGGTGATGGTTCCTCAATAAGTTAAATATGGGATTACCATATGATCCACCAATTCCACTCTGGGGTATATACTGAAAGTTATTGAAAACAGGCTTCCAAACAAACACTCATACATGAATGTTCATAGTACTGCTATTGACAATAACCCCAAAGTAGCAACAACCCAAATGCTTATCAACGGATGACTAGTTAAACAAAATGTGGTATATCCATACAATAGAATATTATCTAGCCATAAAGAGGAATAAAGTACTGATACACGCTATAACACAGCTGATCCTTGAAACATCATGTAAAGTAGAAGAAGCCAGACATAAAAGGTCATGTATATTTCTATTTATATAAAATATCCAGAATAGGTAATTCCAGAGACGAAAAGTAGATAACTGGTTGCCAGGGTCTGAGAGGAGGGGAAGGTGGGGATGACTACTTAAGAGGCAGAGGGTTTTCTTTTGGGAGAATGAATATATTTTGGAACTAGATAGAGGTGATGGTTGCAGAACACTGGAAGTACTAAATGCCACTGAATTGTTCACTTCAGAATGGTTAATTTTATGTTATGTGAATTTCACCTCAATTTAAAAATAGTCAGTGGTATTAAAGTGTTTACCTTTTCACTTCAGAGAAACTGAGATGATTTTTCATAGGATGAGGTAATATTTGATCCCATGTGTCATTGGATTCTAGAATAAATTAAGTATTGGTTCCATTTCCACCACAGTTCCTTCTTTACACCCAAATCACCTTGCCAAAGGCTTGCTGCTGCTCCCCTTGTAGTATCAGGTCTCACCAAAGGCAAGCAGACAATTCCCCTCCTAAAACAGCATCCACCTTCCAGCTCCCAGCCCCTGCATTCAGGTGCTCCAGAGAAGAACAGCAGGCAGGCCCCGTAGCTGGTGTTACTGAGTCGTATTGACAAGCACGGGCTGTTCATATCTTTCATCCAAGGCACACTGCTGTTGAAAATGGACTTGCTCTCTGTTTCCCTGGAAGATGTTTGTTTTCAGAGGCGGTAGATCCAGTGCTTTCCTAGAACCCCCTGACTCCATTCATTCCTGCTTGTATTCTCAGTTCA
>NW_007726350.1:798234-798824 GCF_000696425.1 Galeopterus variegatus | reverse complement strand
GGCTGTTCATATCTTTCATCCAAGGCACACTGCTGTTGAAAATGGACTTGCTCTCTGTTTCCCTGGAAGATGTTTGTTTTCAGAGGCGGCAGATCCAGTGCTTTCCTAGAACCCCCTGACTCCATTCATTCCTGCTTGTATTCTCAGTTCACTGGCTGAAGCCGGCTGACATCCAGGTCATTGGAGCCATGGGCGACTCTCTCACAGTAAGTTACCCTGCCTGTAGGAGAAAAGAGCAGGAAAAGGGAAGATCTTGATTAATACGAGAACCTGGAGAGAAAAATGAAGAGCAGAGTTCTCACTCCTAGCTCTCAAACATTGTCATCCCGGGTTCCTCTCCATTTCACCTGCCTGCCTGGCCTCCAGCATTCCTTGCCCACTGTTTTCCCACCTCTATCTAACCTCATTGCTCCTCTCCCAGAGCATGAAGTTGAAGGGACCCCAGAGGGAGCATGGGGGATGGAAGTGACCCATCTCAAGTCTCACAGCCTGTCAGTGGTCAGGCAGGGTTGGACTAGGTCTCCCAACCATGGCACTTTGTTTTGTACATGTAGGAAAGCTAAGGGAAAGTTCCAAGGACGGGGGGAAGA
>NW_007726350.1:795563-797691 GCF_000696425.1 Galeopterus variegatus | reverse complement strand
AATCAGGCCCTTAGAGAACCTGGCTGGAGGGTCCCAGAGGTCCCAGACACGAGCTTCCACTCATCGGCCGCTCATTATAGAGTCCAGCTGCAGCTCCCTGGATCAAGAGAATGCAGGGTCTCCAGCTGAATCCTCTCAAGGACCAGATGACACCTTTGATGTCTGTGGCCTATCTCAGTGACATTATCTCACTCAACATCCTCACAGCAAAATCCAGTGAAATCTGGTTTTCCTTAAATCCAACCAATAAAGTGAAGCTGGGCGAGGTGAAGTGGGTGCCCAAGGCCATGCAGCTTGTAAGTGCTGGAGAACTCAGGAATCCTGACCCTATGTCTGGGAGCCTGTCTCTGAACTATAGCAGCCTTGTCCATGACCCCTCAGGGGCTCTTCACCTCAAAGGCCCTACTGCTCAGAACCTTCCAGGAAAGACAGGCAGGTTGGCCCTTAGCTCCTTCATGCGCTGTTACCCCAACAGCTTCCTGCCCAGTGGAGCCTGTTATCACCTCCCTGCAACCCCCTGGTCTCCCTGAAGATGCTTTCAGGATAAAGAGTCATCAAGAATCAGCACAGCTGCTCAGGACTTCCTGGGAAGGCAGCACTTTGGGTGTGACATTCCTGGCAGATAGCAAAGAAACGGTGCAGCAGAGAGTAGGGACCACACCCTGGGGGGCATCTTGTGGAGGTCAGCCTTCATCCCTGGCTGCCTGGGGGGCCAATCTAAAGTCTGACTTTTGGAATAGCTGTGCTCAGCAATAACATTCTTTAGGCAAGGGACACGCACCTGTGGAGTGCATCCAAATTGTGGTTTTGAAAGACCCCACCCTTTCTTCAGCTGAGTGGTAGGTCTATGGGATTTCATTTTATTACTATTTTTTTTTAATTGTACATACTTATCTGAAATATATTGATAAGAAAGGATTATGATATGTTTCCTTTTAGGATCTATTTCACAACTTTAAAAAATGAGAAAAATAGTACCCTGAAACGTGTGCTTTTGGAAAATGTACACCACAGTCTAATTTCCAGAGCACTTTTGCTAGACTGGTTTTACTCGATCTGGGTCAGAGCAGGGGTGGGGGCAGCATTTCTTAGACTGAAGCAGAGCTTGGAGGCACTAGGCATTCCCAGCGGGAGCTCTCACTCTCACGCATCTTTGAACAGGCTGGATGCACAGGGAGAGGTGGCACCACCTGGACTCTAGAGTCTGGAGCGCACCCAGGTGGTCTGGCCAGGATAAGAACGTGGACCTCCAGCAGGTGGCAGAGGTGGGCCATGGGGAAGAGCAGGGAAACTCACCCCCTTGTCGTTCCCTCCCAGGCAGCAAATGGCGCTGAGGCCAGGGATCTCCCTGAAATCGTCACTGAATATCGAGGCCTGTCTTGGAGGTGAGTGAGGGTCTGGCAGGCCCTGAAGACCCCTTCAGGAACCAGCGTTGGTATCTGAGCCCCAGCTGCCCAGCTCTGTATGACCCTGGGCAAGTTACTTAACTTCTCTGAGCGCATCTTCTCACCTTTGATGCAGAGGTAATACTACTACCTGTGCAGTGTCTGAGGGTTAGACAGAATTTATGTGCCCAGCATGGTGCCTGACACAAATTAGGTATAAATGGTGCTGGCATCATCACTGAAGGGCCTTCATTCTACAGATGAGTAAGCAGATCTCAGAGAGAGCAAGTAACCTGTCCGAGATCACACAGCCAAATGGTAAAAAAAAAAAGAAGCAGAGCAGATAGTTCATGACCCCTAATCTGGCACATTCCTCCATCATGTATTGCTTTGCACAGGCTTATTCCCGTTCTGCCACAAGCTGCAGCAAACAGAACTTGCACGGTGCTTCTGTGCTTTGAAAGGCTGGCTCGGGCAGGTGTGGTGTTACCACAGCCTGGAATCTGGCCTCCTGTGTGGCTTTAACCTGAGTGCTGAATCCCTGGCATTCTCCCCCTCACATTGCTGCACAGAGTTAAACTCCAAATATTTTGGGAACCTTTTAGATGATCCCAGACATGCTTGACACAGATTGAGGGGGGTATGGAAAAGGAGGGGATCCAGTCAATTCTGGAATGCTGCATATTTTCATGCCTAGAAACCCACCTAACTTTGATCTCCTTGGAATTTTTTAATAGGCTAGG
>NW_007726350.1:794230-794929 GCF_000696425.1 Galeopterus variegatus | reverse complement strand
TATTTTCATGCCTAGAAACCCACCTAACTTTGATCTCCTTGGAATTTTTTAATAGGCTAGGATAATGGCTTACGTACTAGAAACACTCTTAAAAACGGCTTTTCCAAGCCAAATAAGAAAAGAGAAAGATCAGAACTATTCCTTCCTTTCCTCTCTCCCTTCTTCCCTCTCTCTCTCCCTCCCTCCTTTCCCTCCTTCTTTCCCTCCCTCTTTCCTTCCCTCTCTCTCTCCCTCCTTCCTTCCCTCTCTCTCTCCCTCCTTCCTTCCCTCTCTCCCTCCTTCCCTCTCTCTCTCCCTCCCTCCCCTCCCTCCTTCCCTCCCTCTTTCCTTCCCTCTCTACCTTCTTCCTTCCCTCCCTCTTTCCTTCCCTCTCTACCTCCTTCCTCTCTCTCTCCCTCCCTCCTTTCCCTCTCTCTCTTCCTCCCTCCTTTCCCTCCTTCTTTCCCTCTCTCCTTCCCTCTCTCTCCCTCCCTCCTTTCCCTCCTTCTTTCCCTCCCTCCTTCCCTCCCTCTTTCCTTCCCTCTCTACCTCCTTCCTTCCCTCTCTCCTTCCTTCTCTCTCTCTCTCCCTCCCTCCTTCCCTCCCTCCCTCCTTCCCTCCCTCTTTCCTTCCCTCTCTGCCTCCTTCCCTCTCTACCTCCTTCCTTCCCTCTCCCTCCTTCCTTCCCTCTCTCCTTCCCTCTCTCTCTCCCTCCCTCCT
>NW_007726350.1:793209-794057 GCF_000696425.1 Galeopterus variegatus | reverse complement strand
GCCGCGTTCGGTAGGGGGCGCTGCTTCCTCGAGGCTGCCGCCCTGGCTGCGTTTCCTGAAAGTGATTAAATCCTAGAGTTTGGGGTTGTTTTTTTAAAAAAGAAAAGTTGCCTTTGTCCAAAAGGAAAGAGGAAACACTACCAACCTTACCACCTTTCAAAAATAGAAAGGATTATAAGAGAACTATGAACAACTATATGCCAATAAATTAAATCACTTAGATGAAATGGACAAATTCCTAGAAAGACACAAACCGTTGAAACTGACTGAATAGAAATAGAAATAGAAACTCTGAATATATTTATAACAGACAAAGAGATTGAATTAGTAATTTTAAAACTTCCTACCAAAAAAAGCCTGAGTTTTTCTGGTTACATTGGTGGATTCTGTCCCACATTACTACCAATGAACAATTCTTCACAAACTTCCCCCCCAAACTGGTACCAACTCTTCTCAAACTCCCCTCAAACATAAAAGAGGAGAGAATACTTTCCAATTCACTGTATTATACCTTTCACCTTTACACCAAAATTAAAGTCATCACATGGAACGAAAACTACAGACCAATATCTCTTATGAATATATAGATACAATCCTCAACAAAATACAGGCTGAGTATCCCTTGTCCAAAAGGCTTGGGACCAGAAGTGTTACAGATTTTTTAAGTTATTTTTTTGGACTTTGGAATTTGTATTATACTTATCAATTCAGTATCCTTAATCCAAAAATCTGGAATCCTCTAATGAGCATTTCCTTTGTGCATCATGTAAACTACTCAAAAACTTTTGGATTTTTGAATTAGGGGTACTCAACCTGTACTAGCAAACCAAATCCAGCAACATATAAAA
>NW_007726350.1:790795-792121 GCF_000696425.1 Galeopterus variegatus | reverse complement strand
GTCATCTCAATGTCCCAGAAAACGCATTTTATAAACTCTAACACACCTTCATGATAAAACATTCAGCCAACTAAGAATAGAAGGAAAATTCCTCAATCTGATAAAGAGCATCTACTAAAAGCCCACAGTTAACATACTTAATGGTGAGAGATGGGATGCTGTCCCTTCCCTCTGAGATCAGGAACAAGAAGAAGACGTATGCTCTCTCCACTTTTATTTAACATTATACTGGAGATTCCAGCCATGGCAGTTAGGCAAGGAAATGAAGGAAAAAGCATCAAGGTTGGACGTAAAGGAGCAAAACTATCTCTATGAAAAGGTGACATGATCTTATATACAGAAAATCCTAAGAATCCACTAAAAATTATTAAATCATATTTTTAAATTCTTGCTGAACTAATAAATAAGTTCAGCAAGACAGCAGGATACAAAATCAATATACAAAAACCAATTGCATATCTATATACTAGCAATTAATAATCTGAAAATGAAATTAAGAAAACAGTTCTATTTACAATAGCATCAAAAAGAACAGAATACTTAAGAATAAAATCTAACAAAAGAAGTGCATCTCATACTTTTAAGAACACTAAATCTTGCTGGAAGAAATTAAAGACCTGAATAAACAGAAAGACGTCCTGTGTTCATGAATTGAAATACTTAATATTGTTAAGATGGCAATACTCCCCGAATAAATCTACAGATTCGATGTAATCCCTATCAAAAGTCCAGCTGGCTTCTTTGCAGAAATTGGCAAGATGACCTAAAAATTCATGTGGAAATTCAAGGGACCCAGAATAGCCGAAACGATCCTGAAAAAGAAAAACAAATTCAGAGGACTCATACTCCCCAGTTTCAAAACTTACTATAAAGCTATAGTAATCAAGACAGTGTGGTACTGGCATGGGATAGACATATAGAACAAGAGAATAGAACTGAGAGTCAGAAATAAACTTATATGTATGGCTAACTCATTTTCAAATAGGTTAAGACCATTCAATGGGAAGAGAACAGTCTTTTCAACAAATGATGCTGCGACTACAGGATAGTCACATGCAAAAATACAATTAGATTCCTGCCTCACACCATATACAAAGATTAACTCGAGATTGATCATAAGCCTAAATGTAAGACCTAAAACTAATTCCTAGGAGAAAATATAGAAGCAAATCTTCATGTCCTTGGGTTAAACAAAGTCTTCTTAGATATGCCACAAGTGGCAAAAGAAAAAAACTAGATATATTGTGCTTTGAAAGATACCATCAATGGGCCGGCCCGGTGGCGCACTGGAGAGTGCGCCGCTTGGGAGCGTGGTGGCACTCCCGC
>NW_007726350.1:769457-790553 GCF_000696425.1 Galeopterus variegatus | reverse complement strand
GATCCCATGTGGAGACCGGTTCCCGCTCACTGGCTGAGCGCGGTGCGGGCGCAACACCGAGGGTTGCGATCCCATTGCCGGTCAGTAAAAAAAGACAAAAAGGAAAAACAAAAGAAAGATACCATCAAGAAAGTAAAGACAACCCAAAGGGTGGGAGAAAATATTTGCCAATCATATATCTAATAAGAAACTTGTACAAGGGTACTTCAAAAAGTTCATGAAAAGATTGTATTATCTTTTAATTCTATTTTTCCACAAACTTTTTGAAATACCGTCATATCTAGAAAATATAAAGAATTCTTAAAATTCAGTAATAAAAAGTTAACCCAATTAAAAATGGGCAAAGGATCTGAATAGGCATCTCTCCAAAGAAGGTATATGAATGGCCACTAAGCACAGGAAAATATACTCAATATCAGTAGCCATCAGTGCAAATCAAAACCATGATGAGATACCACTTTACATCCACTAGCATGGTTATAATAAAAAGAAGATAATAACAAGCGTTGATGATGATGTGGAGAAATTGGAGCCCTCATATACTGCTGGCGGGAATGTCAAATAGTATAGCTTGTTTGGGGAAAAGTCCAGACAGTTCATCAAAAGGCTAAACAGAGTTATCATATGATCCAGTAATTCCAGTCCTAGGTATATATCCAAAAGAAATCCAGACAAAAACTTGTACATAAATGTTCATAGCAGCATTGCTTATAATAGCCAAAAATTAGAAACGACAGTGCCCATCAACTGAAGAATGAATGAATGCAGTGTGGAATATCCATACAATGGAATGTTATTCAGCAACAAAAGGAATGAAGCACTGATGCCTGCTACGTGGGCGAATGTGGGAAACATGACACTAAGTGAGAGAAGCCAGCCACAGAAGACATATTGTGTTATGTGATTTTATTTATGTGAAATGTTCAGAATAAGCAAATCTATAGAGACAGATAGAAGAATAGGATTAAATAGCTTCATCCTATTTTTCTTCTAGAATAATCACAAGAAAGTAAATTAGTGGTTGCACAGGATTGGAGGGAGTGGTGAGTGACTGCTAATGGGTTCAGGGTTTCATCTGGGGTGATGAAATGTTCTAAAGTTGATGGCAGTGATGGTTGCAAAACTGTATGAATATACTAAAAACTATCAAACCACACACTTTAAATTGGTGAATTTTATGGTACATAAATTATATCTCAGTAAAGCTATTATATATTTAGAGAAAGAGAAGAATTCATGAGAGAAGCACCTCACCCAGACTGACATGTATTTGACAATAATTTCTTAAGCATCTATTGGTGTGTTGCTCATGTGGTTAAGCATCAGCCTGTGAACATTTTATTTCCATACCGAGTGAATGCGAAGGGTAAGAGTAAGGACTGTGGGCTGGGGACTCTGCTTTGCCCCCAACACCCACTAGTGTTTATCAAAGTAACTTGAAAATTGCTTTGGGGTAGTTACTAAGCATGTCTGTTCCTTGTATTTCCAGACATCCTCCGGGAATCCATGTGGTTAAGCATCAGCCTGTGAACATTTTATTTCCATACCGAGTGAATGCAAAGGGTAAGAGTAAGGACTGTGGGCTGGGGACTCTGCTTTGCCCCCAACACCCACTAGTGTTTATCAAAGTAACTTGAAGATTGCTTTGGGGTAGTTACTAAGCATGTCTGTTCCTTGTATTTCCAGACATCCTCCGGGAATTCAACCCTTCCCTGAAGGGCTTCTCTGTTGGCACTGGAAGTGAAAACACTCCTGGAGCCTTCTTAAACCAAGCCAGGGCAGGAGCCAGATCTGAGTGAGCAGGGGCACCGCAGGGATGACCAGCACACACCCTCTGGGGACCCGAAGGGGTGCATGGTCTAGACTGGAGTTTATGCTGAAGGTTGTGGGGCTTGGTTCAGGGAAGGGGCCTGAGGGTCAAGGGCTGGAATGGGCTCTCTTGGGGTTAGCTTTTGCTATTAGATGCAGAAATCTTCTAGCCTACTCCCAACCCCACCCCAGGCACTAGTCACAGTTGACTCTGACGTGAGGCATATGCTTTGAGCAAATTACTTTGCCTGGTCTGTATATCTCATGTCCACGTAGGACAGTGGTTGTAAGAGTCCCTCCCAGTTGCCATTATGATGTTATTGCTCTGCTCAGGCTCTATACTCTGTATCCTTTCTGTGTCATGGAAAGGGGAATCTGGGTGGGGAAGCTCTCAGTCTGAGTCCCGACTTCCTCCCTGACCTCTCTAAGCCTCAGACTCTAAGAGACAGGGCTGGTTGCCAATCTCTCTCACAAGCCAGTGAGGAGGCTCAAATGCCCTTTCAGCTGTGAAAGTTCTAGTGAGCTGTAAGTAGTGTACCCATGTTGGGTCAGGATGGTGGTCTCCATAATAATGCAAATAATAATAATAATGTCTCACTATATATCTCCGGGCCCACCTGGGGAAACTGCGAATGAGCACAGAGATCACTGTGTCATGGTCTGTGGGCACTGAGTGGCTGGTCTCAAGAGCAGGCAGGTCAGCTTTCCTGGGTCCTACAGCTCCATCGCACTCCAAGATTTCAGACCCTTGAGTGCTTCTTGGGGTTTGCTGCCTGATGAGAGAACGAGTGAATACCACACCCCATCTAGGGAAAATGAATAGAAAAATCCTTTAAGATCTTTAAAATAGGATTAAATAGCTTCATCCTATTTTTCTTCTAGAATAATCACAAACCTCACTTTATCAGGTAGTTGGTAGGATTCCTATGGTTTGGTTTCTAGATTTTCTGACATTCTCCCAGCTCTCAACACCATCCTGAGGATATGGGCCACCTAAGTAGCTTTCGAATTTATCCATGACAGGAAAGGTGACACAGAATATCCAAAGCAGTGGATCATACAAAGCCTACGAGGTTTTATAATAAATTCTGTGGGTTTGATTTCCTTTTGGTGAGGGTAAGGGTGAAAGCCTACCCATTTACTGCTTTCAATTTTTGGCTTACTTTAATATGACCATAATTTTGCTTTTCCCAAGCATCCATCACCTGGTAATATAAGAGTAGAGGCAGTTCAAAGAATGATTAGGTCAGGCAGGCATCCAAGAATGAAACCTTCAGATTGAGAGTATAAAAGTAACCAAAATGAGTGTGACTCATATGGCCCTGGATTTCTGTCCCTGATTTTCCTGTGGCCTTGGGCTTTTTGATGCAAACAATCCAAGCACATCCTGGGAGGTAGGGAAGAGTTGGGGATTATTATTCCCATATTATAGTTGAAGAAACTATAACATCAAGAGGCTTAATGGTCTGAACAAGTGCACTGACTTGATCCCATGGTCTGTCCTTGTAGCCTGCAGGCTTCTTTCCAGGTTCAGTAATAACCCCTCATACATACACAGTAGTGTACAACTTACAAAATACCTTCATGTTTATCATCCCTTGTGCTCTGCACAATAATTCTATGAGATGAACAGAACAGAGTGTCAGATTCCCTTGTTTTATGAATGATAAATTGAGGCTCAGAGAGGTCGAGTAATCATCCCCAAACTCTGGTCCACAGACAGAGCAGTTGCCCTGATAACTTCAGATTTACAGATGAGGAAACTGAGGCTCAAAGAGGTTAACTGACTTACCAAAGTCCCCACCCAGGTTATGATACCTCATGTACTATGACCAAGATCAGGCCCTTTGGCCTAATAGCTAAGAGGGGAAGAGGATGACAACTAATGTTTCCTGGTATGCACCATGCCAGGGACTTTATTGATGATGGTGGTGGTGATGGTCCAGGCACCATTCTTAACTCTTGGTAGGACACCTCATTTAATTCTCCCAGCCACCCCATGAAGAAGGAACGCTTACCATCCCCATTTCACAAAGGGAAAAGCTGAGGGTTCCAAGGTGAAGTGCTCTGCCAAGGTCTGAGCTGGTCAGTGGTGGAACCAGGATTCAACCCATGCGGTCTGGCACCAGTGGTGGCTCTTACTCCTCGGGCCTGACTTACCCATCTCATTTACTGTTCTCGGTGGCCCTCTAATACAGCTGGGGTTTGCACTCGTTTTTAACTGAAAATGTAAGTGACTTTCCCATAGTCAGCAGGAGACGACTAAGTTAGCAACCCAGGTGCATCTGATTTGACCATGTCACATTGAGGGTGAGGGGCTAAGGTCATTGTCCCTGCCAAGATAGGCACATGCTGAGCCATGCGTGACATGAAATACTCACATGCAGTCCTTCTGTCTGTCTTGAACAAGCCTGGCTGGAAGAGAAAGAAAAGTAGATCATCACATGTGCCCATCAAAATAGTCACACTTAGAGTCGTCCCTCATATGTGCAGTGCTCTGTCCTTCCCAAGCACAGTCACCACCCCACCCCCAGTCCCACCCCCAGTGGAGTCTGAATGGGGAAGGAGCTCTGGGTCCTGGTCTTCAGTCCCATTTTCCTGCAGAAGCCCGCCTGCCTATATATTTGATTCCTCCTTCCTATATATTTGATTGGGCCCTTCTCTGCTATATATTTGATTCCTGCTCTTTCTGCAAGTTCCCCACCTGGCCCCAGCCTTCCAGTCCCTGCTCCTCACACAACTTCTTCCTATGTGTGCCCGCAGGGATTTAGTTACCCAGGCCAGGAGACTGGCGGACCGGATGAGGAATGACAACGTGAGTCTGGGGGAGTCAGGGTGGGATTCCCTGAAGTGGGCAGTGGGTGGGAGGAACCCGTGGACACAGAGAAGGTCAGCTGTGGAGTGAGGGGTTTCTAGCAGACACGGCAGGATCCTGAGGCTCTGCTGCTCTCAAAAGGAATGCCTGCCCACTCATGCATTTGGTCAATAAGTCAGCTGTTCCAGTCAATCATTTATGTGAGTCAGGCACTGGGCCGAGGCTAGAAATACACAGAAGAATAAAATATAGTCCTGTCCTCAAGGAGCTTATGAGGGATCCCAACAGGAAGTATCAGAATTATAAAAGAGCTGGGCCGGCCCGGTGGCGCACTGCGATAGTGCGCCACTTGGGAAGCGCGGCGGCGCTCCTGCCGAGGGTTTGGATCCCACATACAGACCGGCGGCTCACTGGCTGAGCGAGGCGCAGGAGCAACGCCGAGGGTTGCGATCCCGTTGCCGGTCCCGGTCCGGTACGGGGCGACACTGAGGGTTGCGATCCCGTTGCCGGTCCCGGTCCGGTACGGGGCGACACTGAGGGTTGCGATCCGTTGCCGGACACGGAAAAAGACAAAAAAAAAAAAAAGAATTATAAAAGAGCTGACATGTGCTCTATAAAGAGGGGTACGTATAAGGTAGAGCAGGGTGGCAGAAGAAAGGACAGGCCCCTCTGCTTGCGAGGGCCAGGGAGGTTTTGAGGAGATGTTTGAGCTGGGCTCTGAAAGATGAATTTGAGGTTCTCCCTCCAATGAAAGCAGGGGTCAGACTATTCAGACTTCTCTTGGGAGCTGTTCCCAGGTGGATAAAATAAGTAAAGAGGGACATGGGGATTAGTTATTTTGTATATAATTTAATGGACTTCAAAGTCTACAGGAGATTTTCAGGATATGTCTATCCTTAATGGCAAACTTGTCTGGATTTTTTGTTTGTTTGTTTCATGTTTCTCCCATCCTCTTTTAGAAGCATAAGTTAGAGAAGCAAAACTATGTAGACCGGAGACGATATAAGAGGCTGTGAGGGCCACCGATGTCCTGGGGCCACAGTCTATGGAATATGTATGGCTACACCCCTTCCACCCAGCCCTGTGACTTCAAATACTCCTCAAGGTCCCTCTTAGAGGAGACAGATCCCAAAGATGGCAAAAACGTTTTCAGAGCATGTGCTTAGAGCTACCACCTTGCTCTAACCTGTCTCTCCAGCTTTATTTGTTCGTGGGCAGCTTTAACTAGTGTGAATGATTTGAGTTTGGAGAGCTCCCACTTAATGAAAGACAGTCTTTTCTTTCTTAAGGCAAAATTAAAATTTGAGATTTCTAGAGGATCCTAGAACAAAGATTTCTTTTCCATGGCCAAGACCAGCTTCCCTGTCCGCTACTCACCTCCTTGCAATGCTAGAGATGGAGGAACGAAACTCAGAGGGTATCTGTATCCACTCCCACCGGGACAGCTGGAAACTCTGACCTGTGTGCTGCCATGTGTGGACACAGCCACATGGAAGTCCAATGATTTCACTTAAAATGAACCATTCAGCACCTATGATCTATGACTTCAGGACCCCAAAACCAAAGAACAGAAAACATGAATGTCCACTAAATATGCTGGTGTGTGAGGACCCATCTCTTCCAGTGTTCAGCACTTTATGCTTTCCTTGACTTGATTCTGGTACAAGATGCTTACTTGCTTGTTTCCTATTCATTTTAGAGGATACGTTTTCAGGAAGATTGGAAGATAATAACCCTATTTATAGGCGGCAATGACCTTTGTAATTCCTGCGATGACCCGGTAGGACTCTAGACCCTTCACTCAAGACTCATCCCCAGGGAAGGATTTCTACAGCCCCAGTGGCTGGCTCCTGCAGCAGTGCAGCTGGGGTGGGACTTGAGCTTGTGGTTTGGCTCGGATCCAGCCCAAGAGTAACCCTGAAACCGAGAGGGCACTCACTTCCAGGGAGAGATTCAACAGGACAGGCAGGACTGGTTATAAAATTAATCCTGAGTATATTTCCTATCAAGGGAGCCTGATCATATCATTCTAGAAACTAAGATAACATTCCAATGACCTAGAAAAATCTTGCCTATCTTCATAGATAATGATGTCAGCTCCTTTCTCCAGTATTTAACAGTCTTCCCATCCCACCTTTGAGCTGTCACTTGTATGGAGAAAGTTGATTTGTTATGAAGGCGTGTAGGCAAGGTTCAGAGCCATGTCATTCTGGGCTGTTGGGAAACCCAGGATCAAGGCTGCTCTGTGGGTGCTGTGCTTCTTCCTGGAACCCCCAAGTCTCTGAGCTGAAAAAACCCCCATGGGTCATACTGACTAGTCTTCCACCCACACCTAGGCCAGGCTCTGCACTAGGAGCTAGGCAGTGGCATGTGAAACACAGGCTCTGTCTTCAAGGGGAGACACAGGCAATTCACCCTAACAGGAGAAAGACATCGCGATGAGGTTCTAGTGTCACACAAAAAGGGGAGGTCTAAAGTCAAAGTCGCTGTGGGATCTTGGTGTGTGTAGGGGAGGGCATCAGCAGAGAGAATTGCACAGAGCAGCATACTCCTCCCCTGGGACTTGAAGACGATGGTGCTTGTCAGGCAGAAAGGCGACCAGCAGAGCAAGGTATAGGATATGGTGATCTTGCTGCAGCCTGTGAGCATCTGCGCAGAAGGGCGACCCTGTCCCCCAGACTCTCACAGCCCACTTTCCTAGCATCAAAGTCACCAGGGGCCAGGGGTTTTCAAGCTGTGACCTGAAGGATCTACAAGGATGCCTCATGGCTACTGGGGGGAGGTGGGACTAAAGGCCCCTCCCCCACTCCTCCTGAGTGCCATGGCTTTGATCTGTTTCATAGAGCAGGGCTCTTTGGTAGATTTCAATCAGGGAAAGAGTTCCACTGTTTAAAAAATTTTAAAAACTGCAAATATCAGTATTAAGAGAATGACGACTAAAATTTGTTTATGCTTGGGGTAAGGGGTTTTTCAGAAGACCTTCTTCCTCTCCCATTATCTCTTTCAATGAATTGTTTAGGGTGTGGCTTCCCTGACACTTGAGGGTCCAAGCAGAAGAGATCAGGCCACAAGGCCAGAAACTGTTCAAGTTGCAGGAGATCTTGGAAGTCTTCTGCTCCAACACCCCCATTTCAGAGGGACCCAGAGAGACAACGTGCCTTGGTTAAGGCTCTACATCTAGTTGATATGAAGTAGATCCAGAGCTTTTCATAGCTTCATGCAAAAGAAAGGATATTTCCTTGGCAATCACAACCATGAGAAGCCCAAGGGACCATGGGGTTGGTGTCAAGGATAGGCCCCCAAAGACAAATCCTATATGTCAATATTACCCACCCTGACTGATACACAGGAAGAAGGGGACCCAAAAGAGGAAGTGGCCCTGTCTGTAGAGAGATTGGGTAATGAATGATGTTCAGCAGACACTTGCTCTTCCTGCAGGCCCAATATTCTGCCGAGAACTTCACAGAGAACATCAAAACGGCTCTGGACCTCCTCCACGCTCAGGTATGGAGAGTGAGCCTCACAGCCTCTGGTCAACTCATCCACAGTCCTCCTTCCTGGGCCTCAGACCTAGCCTGGCATGTCACCTTTGTGAGCCAGCAGCCTGAATGCTTACGCATCAATGGGGAGCAGAGAGGAGAGAGGACACAGGAACGAGGTGGATGGGCCAGACAGAAACTCGACCTGAAACTCCAGCAGGAGGAGCGGGCCCCAGACCCGGATAAGAGACTAGAACTTCCCAGCTTTATCCTCTTGGCAACTGATTCTGTCTTTTCTCAGGTTCCTCGGGTGTTTGTGAATCTGGTGAGCGCGGTTGAGATCGTCAAACTAAGGAAGATAGCCAGGAACAGCACAGTGGGCTGCCTGGAGTATATCACCAGGTCAGATGGAAACTTGTCCCCGGATTCCCAAAATGGCTGTGGGATCCTTAGCAGATTCATTAGAAAACCCAAGGGCAGGGGCTGGCCCGGTGGCGCACTGGAGAGTGCATCAAACTAAGGAAGATAGCCAGGAACAGCACAGTGGGCTGCCTGGAGTATATCACCAGGTCAGATGGAAACTTGTCCCCGGTTTCCCAAAACGGCTGTGGGATCCTTAGCAGATTCATTAGAAAACCCAAGGGCAGGGGCCGGCCCGGTGGCGCACTGGAGAGTGCGCCGCTTGGGAGTGCGGCGGCGCTCCCGCCGAGGGTTCGGATCCCATGTGGAGACCGGTTCCCGCTCACTGGCTGAGCGTGGCGCGGGCGCCACACCGAGGGGTGCGATCCCGTTACTGGTCAGTAAAAAAGACAAAAAGAAAAAAAAAAAAGAAAACCCAAGGGCAGGGGCCGGCCCGGTGGCGCACTGGAGAGTGCGCCGCTGGGGAGTGCGGCGGCGCTCCCGCCGAGGGTTCGGATCCCATGTGGAGACCGGTTCCCGCTCACTGGCTGAGCGTGGCGCGGGCGCCACACCGAGGGGTGCGATCCCGTTACTGGTCAGTAAAAAAGACAAAAAGAAAAAAAAAAAAAGAAAACCCAAGGGCAGAAGTATGAGTGCTGAGACGACATTATTTTCTAACCTGGAAAGGTATAATGGGGGGACATCCCTGGGCTTTTTGACCCCAGTATAGGCCTCAGCTACCTTCCTCAGGGAACCCAACCCTGCTTCTGTTGCCATGGCAGCCATGGGACACCCTTTGGCCCTCCAGGGAGGGGAGGGAAGAGCATTGGGAATGGAGTCAGGCTGCGTGGGCAAGGCTCAAGGAGCATTCAGGCCACTGCTAAGACCTACTTCAAAGCATGTCCAGAGCTTCCCCGCCCTTGCCTGCAGGCCCATCCCCAGGACAGAGGGTACCTCTGGTTGGCACAGGTGCTCCAGACTGGACATTCACAACTATAGGGCCACTCTCACTTGCTAGAGAAGGAGGTATTCCAATCAGAATCAGTAGGGTCCAAAGGACAGGATCTTCCCCGGAAAACAGAGAGCCCTGGTCCTTGGAAGGCCCCTGAGAGGCTATCTTCATCCCTTGGCCTCCAGAGCCAAACCAAGATGGCTTCCCCTCTAGTATTGTACAGCTCCACGACCCTCAGGAATAAGGCGCTCTTCCGACCTAAGCATGGACATTTCCCACAGCATTCCTCCCTGCAAGTTCTCCCCAGGACCATTAGCCCAGGTCACCATGGATGTACCCCTCCCCTTCCCCTGCTCTGTAGCTCTGTACAGGCCCCCAGCACAGCCTAAGCATGTCACATGGTAATTATTCCTGTGCCTCCCTCCCCCACTGCCCAGGAACTCTGTCTGAGTCACTGCTAGCACAGTGTGGGGGCTCAGAGGCTGTTTGCTGAATGACTGAACAAAGAATTCACAAGGGCCACACTTGCTTTTGGAAACTAAGGGTTACTTTGAGTGCTCCCCTGAAGATCCTTGCCAAACCTTACCTGGGGAGCCCAGACTGCACAGATCCTCTGGAGAAGGCCTCATAGTGCTGTGAGCAGAGACAGGATGGCTTCTGCGTGACATGTGCCTGTTCCCGCAGCTGGTGGTGTCAGACGTGCTATTTTCAACAGCTGACTCATCTCCTGGCTCCCACTTTCTCCAGTCACTGGGCCACACTGGGGGTTCAGTGGATACATGTCATTTCACAGGAGCTCCCTAAGAGGCTCTTGCCACCGATTGCTGCAGGGGTTTTTGGACCATTGAAACTAAAGGTTCAGAGGAGGCATTTGCCAGGTCCATTTGCAGATCTGAAATGGCCGAGGCACTGCATGTCAGGGTTGGACAGACCCAGGGTCACCCTGTCCCACTGCCTCTCCTTGTTCTGTCTTGGTGACCATGCTTTCCTTGGCAGTGCTGGGTCTACACTGAGCCATCCACACTGTTATCACCTCATCCCTCCAGACCAAAAGCCCAGATTTGCCAGATGGCCAGCAGATCAGAGCTGCAGACTGGACAGAAGCAGTTTAATACAGAGATTAAGAGCTCAGGTTCAGAGCTAGACAGACTTAAGTTCACACCCTGGTGCCCACACTCAGCATACATGTAACCTTGAGAAAGTTACTTAACCATTCCGAGCCTCAGTTTTCTCATCTATAACATGGAAATAATGATAATACAACTTCTAGAATGGCTGGAAGGATTAAATAGGTTAATACTCATAAAGCTCTTATCACAGCACTTGGCACAGTTAACATTCGATGTACACTAGCAATTATTATTATTATTATTCTTGCTCTTGCCACTATTATTATTATTATTATTTAAATTTTTATTGAATCAAAATTGATTACACATATTTTGGGGGTTCAACGTTCAGGTATGTTGATCAAATCAATATTACTAGCTTATATATTGTTATGAATCATACTTATTCTATATGTCCCTTGTCCAGTTTCACCCATCCCCTTCCCCCTCCCCCCTCTAATTACCCCAGATATCTTCTCTCTTTCTGAAAGAATAATGGTTACTTAGTTGATTTGTTGCCTAGATGATCTGTCCAATGCCGAGATGTATGATCAGATCCCCCAATATTATCGTAGAGCAAATGCTTCTTCTGTCACTCTGGATTGGGCTTTGTGGAGAGAGACATCCTCTTCTTTTTTTTCTCTCTGCTGGTGACTCTCCTTGTGTCAATGTACTCCAGTGGCTGAAGGACCATCTACGTGGTTGTTGTAGTGCCTAGCTGCTTTCGCAGCAGCCATGGTTATTGTGGTGGCTGTGATGGGCCACCCACATGAAGGTTATGTTTTTGGCATGCTCCTTGGGGCTGGTGGTGTGCCTGGTTGTTGGGGGGGATCCAGTCCCCGGATCCATGCCTTGGGTCCCTGGGTGGGCTCTGAGGCGCTGGCATGGTGTGCTTGGTTGTGGATGGGGGGTCTGGTCCCCTTTTGCATGCCTTGGGTCCCTTGGCAGGCCCTGATGTGCTGGCAGTGTGCCTGGTTGTGGGATGGGGGTCCAGTCCCCAGCTCCACAGCCCCAAGGCACTGATGTGGTGTGCCTGGTTGAGGGGAGGGGAATCCGGTCCCTAACTCCATACCTCAGGTCCCTGGGTGTCCCCCAAGGTGCTGGCATGGTGTGCCTGGTTGGGGGAGTGGGATCTGGTCCCTGGCTCCATGCCTCACATCTCTGGGTGGATCTGAGACGCTAGTGGTGTGTCTGAGCCAGAACTAATTTTTTTGTCCTTTTCTTACTTCTAAAGTGGGGGAACTTCCTGTTGGGACCAGTACTTGAGCTCTGTGATTTAGCTGGATTGCTGCTTTACTGCTGCTCCCCTAGGAAAGGCTTTTGGTGCAGCACAGGTTACAATGGTTGACTTTATAGGTACTTGCAGCTCTCCAGAGATTCAGTGCACCTGGGTGGTGTAGTAACCCTGATCTGAGCCTGAGTCTTTTCATCAAACTGCACCCCGTGAAATTCTATATTCCCGACCAATCTCCTCTGAGTGGTCCTATGCTGATTGGGATGCAGATCAGCTGTCCTTACTGTGCCCCAGTGTTCCCCCAGTGGGCCCATCTCTCCCACTGCCCATGCTGCAAACACTTCCCATGGGATGGGCTGTGCACCAGTCCCTTGTGATGACTCACTGGCCTCTGAGTGGCTCCATTTTTTCAGTTGTTGTAGCTCCTTGCTCCTATGTGGGTCCATGGGAACCCTATTAGTGATCTTGCTGGCCTGGGGGCCCAAAGGCCTTCTTCTCTCCTGCCTCCTCCAAGCAACTCCATCTGAAGGGCACAGCTGTGGCTTTTGCTGGCTCCTGCTCCATGCGCTCAGCAGCTCCAGCCTCAAAGCGGCCATGGCACGAAGTAGTCAGAGCATTTTTTTCTTTCTCTCATCGTGGCTTCTCCAGCCTTCATGCACTCCATAGGTCTCTCCTCCTCTTCCCCTGAGCTCTAGAGGCCCCAGCTTGGCTGCTGTTGCTTTTTTATATAGTTGTAAATGGGCTGATTTCTGAAAGAGAGTGATGCTGGAGACCATTTATTCCACTATCTTGACCAGACCACTATTATTATTTAAAAGGAGGTGTGCCTCATCTGCACAGCATTATTCTCAGACAGCCTCTGTACTTGTAGAAGTCACTCCTACAGATGTCAGGAGAAGTAACTGTTTCATTTTCAAGGGCAAATCCAGGTCTAGGAAATTTTCTTCAGCTTCATTTGGTACAGTCAACAGGTTAGCCAGCCAGGCCCTCCACAGGTGCAGATTTTCAATACCTCAAAGTTGAAAGAAATATATACTGAGTCTCAAGCCAATGTTCCTGCATCACTTATTCAGAATGTGATCTAGTGGGGTGAGGGCATCTCTTCTGTTTGGTCTGCAGCTTCGTGTGTCCCTGTGTCATAAGGTTTCCTGATGATGCACCAGAAATTACCACCCTTAAGGAACTGAACAGGAACTATCAGGTAAGCCAGGAAGGGCTCTGAGACTGACAGCACTGTGTGTACTTTGACTGCTCTATTTAGAGAATCAGTCAAAGCTCAGGCAATTTTGACCCTGACTGGGTGGATGATGACTGCTGGCTAGTTTGCTGATTTAAAGACACACCCCCAAGAGGCAGGAGGGGCTCTGGTCCAGTTTATTTGAATCAAGCTACAGAGCCAAGTCACTGAACACATGTCACTGAATCTCAGTTCATGGCCTTTACATGAAAATGAAGGTTTTTCAATTGTCCACAGACAAATGTATATGATGGAAAGAAGTTTCAGATTGGGTCTGTCTAGGTCCAGTCTCAAGCTCTGCTCACTTGTTTTGTGATCTTAGACAAGTAGGCAGTGAAACCTCTCCGAGCTTAGGGCTCCTGGGTGGGGAATGCAGGCTGAAATGCTTCCCTCCCTAGAGGGCGGCAAGCATTCTGTGGGATGTGTGTTCCCTCCACCCTCCCCTCCCGTGGGAACAGGTGGGATTGGGGAGTACAAGCAGAAAGAAAGTCAGCAGGCGAGCCCCGTCTTGCGGTCGTTTGCTTTAGTCCTTTCTCCACCTAGTCTTTGACCAGAACTGCTGACTCCCTGGACTATCTTGAGTTCCTCCCCCAACAATTGTTCAGTCTCTCGAAGAAGACAAGGGTAGGCCTTTCTTCCAGACTGGACTGCAAACAGCCTCCAGAGTTGATCCGTCCTTCAAAAGTCCATGGACCCCTTGGAGTAGCACCACTTCTCTGCAGACTCTTCTGGGGGCAACCATACCCACCCGTATGAGAGGTTCAGGGAAATGAACCTTTGTCATCCTTTGTCGCCACTGCCCAGCCCTGTGGATGACTCCCCAGCCGCACCTCTTCCTGCCACAAGCGGGCACCTGGGACTCTGGTAGTCCACAGCTTGCACCAGGAGAGGGAAGGCAGCTGAGGTTGTGGGCGTGAGAACAGCCCTGTTTCATCTGGGGTTCTTGTGTGCAAGCAACACAAGCTTATGCAGTTTCTGACTAATTTAGACAAATTTAACATTTAAACAGAATATCTGGCAGAGCTAGAGAGTGAGGGTCAGAGGCCAAGCCACTAGGAATCATAGGATCATGGAATTCTAGGGACAAAGCCATAAGAACCAAAATCAGGCCAGAGACCTAGTCCAGTGAAGACATCATGGACATGATTGTCACTGCTTCTAGGAACTGGATACAGCTGCCACCCTCAGTGGAATGGACTCTGTGCTGTCCCCAAGGCAGGTCATGGACTGGGGGAGCTCGGTCATGTGCCCATGCCCTAGCTGCAAGGGGCATCGGGAAAGCAAACATTTGTCTGTTTCAGCTTCTACAGTGGGAGGCGGGCTGCTCCGCATACAATGGCGGGTCTTCAAACATAGGAAGTGGGTTCAGATGCTGAGCAGCCAAGTAAAAAAGGAGAAATATTCACCAAAGTTGCCTTTGGACCTCTGTAGATAGGCCAGCTGTTCCTAGGTCTGATCTTGGTCACCATTTAGACCTTGATCTCATGTCCTGGAGACGTTCACATGTCAGCTACGTGAGGCCAGCCAGCCCTCTCTCAGGATCATGCCACTCCCTACCTCCTGCAAAAGCTATTGTTTTCCTTACTCTCCCTGGAGATGATCCTGCCCTCTCTTGGGATCATGCCACTCCCTACCTCCTGCAAAAGCTATTGTTTTCCTTACTCTCCCTGGAGATGATCATCACTGTTCATAACTATTGTCATTTCTTTAGCACTTACCATGTGCTGGGACTCTACACACTATTTCCTTCAGTTGTCAAAATGTGTGTGGTTCCACCGTGAGACATCACAACTGATCCCCAGAGTAACCAGTAGAATTGGAAGGGGCTTAAGAGATGGTCGGGACTCTACACACTATTTCCTTCACTTGTCAAAATGTGTGTGGTTCCACTGTGAGACATCACAACTGATCCCCAGAGTAACCAGTAGAATTGGAAGGGGCTTAAGAGATGGTCCAGGGCTCATTTACAGATGAGGAAACAGAGGTCCAGAGAGGGAGGCGACTTGCTGAAAGTCATGCAGCTAGTTAGTAACATCACACCTTCCTCCCCTCTTTTGAGAGGACACCTTCTTTCCTTCCCTGATGCCCTACTGAAGGCTTTGCCTGTAACTGGAGGAGACTGGACCTCAAGGTCAAACATGGAGCATCTCTGGCAAAGGGGCCCCTTTTCTGGCTGACTCTGAGAAAGACAGTGGGTGGTTGTCTTCTGCAGTGACTACACTAATGTTCTGAGGTACACAAGCCTGACTCCCCCTCTAGCCAGAGTCCTGGCCCCAAATGGTGGAAACCTTGGTGAGCAGTGAAATGGCAGAGTCTGGCAGTAGTGGAAGCCAGAACTGGGGTAACTGGGGTAACTGAGCCCACGCAGAAGCTGTGGGGGCTACAGCTCCATTACCCTCCTGGATAGATCTGAGAGCCTCAAAGGAGCACACACATGCATACCCACACCATGCACAAGCAATGTAGGTATACATTCAACGTTGCTGTTGATCTACCTATGAGTTTTCTCAGCAAATGTAGCACAGAAATAAATTCAATGAAAGGATTATCCAAAATGTCATTTAACAAAATAACAGCCTCCCCCCATCACCCAAGTCTTTAATCAGAATAGCTTTTAAAGGGGGGGTCAAGCTGATAGACTTAGGGTTTTAGTTTTTTTAGGGTTTATTTTTTATTTTTTTATTTTATTTTTTATTTTGTTGCCTTCTTTTCACAAGCTAGATCAAACACATGCACTTGGAGCAGAGATTGGGGCCAAGGATTGAGATAAAGGCTAATCTGAAAAATAACAAGCAGGCTCCTGATCAGCTAAGATACTGCTGAAGATGAATTTCACTCAGCAGTCATTTGATTCTGGGTTGTAAGGAGATCCTTGTTGGAAGAGAGGCCTGCCTGATCCTGGTCCCGTCTTCCTCCTGCAGGTGAAGACTCAGGAGCTGGTGGAGAGTGGGCGGTACGACACAAAGGAAGATTTCACAGTGGTCGTGCAGCCATTCTTTGAAAACCTGGAGGTGCCAGTGACCTCGGTAAAGAAAGCAGACATCCTGGATAAGTGCAAGCCATAGATAGTGCACGGCTGTTTCTGGACTTCATTTACCTGACCCCAGGTCTCTATAACTGCCTTTCTTTTTCCACCCGGTGACCAGATGGGGTTGCCTGACAGGTCCTACTTCGCTCCTGACTGCTTCCACTTCAGCAAAAAGACTCATGGCCATGCGGCCAGTGGCCTCTGGAGAAACATGGTAAGAGAGTTCAGGTAGTAAAAATCATCCTCCCTCTGATAAGAGAAAGACTCTGGAAAGTCTTCAGAGGCCTTCAGAGGCCCATCGCTCAAGCTGCGATCCTGCACAGCGGTGATCATAAATTCCATTTCCTTTGTCCTTCCCTCCCTCCCTCCTCCATCCCGACCCATCCTGACCTTTCCTTTCTCACCACCTCTCCTGTCTTCCTGCTTCTTGGTGTAGCTGGAACCTGTCGGCCAAAAGACAAGGCAGCATGATTTTCAAAGCAGGATCAGTATCAAGTGTCCAAATGAGGTAGAGTGAAGAGCATGTCCTTGTGACGCCTCCAAGCCTGGAGTCTGGCCAGTGGAGACAGGGGCTTTTATTAGCAGAGGTGCACTGTTGGGAGGCAGTAGGTTGGAGAAGAAGGTGACACAGCCGTCCCCAGCCAGCAGGGTGGGAGGTAGAGGGAAGATGTGCATGTTCCTGGAAGCCACATAAGGGCTTATTCTAATCCTTGGTGCTGGGCTCAGGTTGCAGAGCAGGGCCCCATGTGCTGAGAGGGAGGCAGCCTGCAGCGGTCAGCCCGGCAGGGAGGGGCTGGGCTGGGGAATGTGGATCGGGGGAGGCCGAGGTGTTTAGGCCCAGGCCGGCACGTATAGAGGGCTGGCAAGCAGAGAAGCAAGCCGGTTGGCTGCCATGATCCCCTCTCCTCTTCCCACAGAACTGGCCGTTTCTGACAACCAACAAGAACATGCAGGTATCTACTTCTTGCTTCCTTTTGGCTCACCAGGCTATGCGGTGGGCAGCCAAGGGGGTGCCCACTCTTATAAAGACCATCCATCCGCCTACAGCTGCAGACAGGGTAGAGGGCAGAGTAAACTCCATTGAGAACAGCTGGATAGACATTCAGACTTTCAAACCACAGCTTCATCAAGACATAAGTGAAGATAGAAGCCCTCCTCACAGAGCTGTGCAGAAGCACGGGGCCGGGTGGGTGCGGGGCATTTTGTTGATGCCCTGATTCTTGCATGGGATGATGGAGGGACCTGAACTAGATTAGTGGGTTTCACCCTGGTGGATACTCTAGATCACCGAGGCAGCCTGGTTCAAATGCCCTTTTGAGGCCCCTCCCTGGGGGAGGAGGGAAGATAGCCAGGAATCTGTGTTTTTAAAAGCTCTTTGGGTGAGAAAGATGCCCAGCCAGTCTCTTTTGTCCCTTTTAACCCTGAGATTCATTCTTCACCCTTAGGGTCATGGTACCTGGCTGTCGTGCAAAGACAGAAGTCCCTCCAGCGTGCGCCCCACCTCAGGTACGTGCCTGTGACACACCAGGACTTACACACCAGCGAGCACTCTGGCAAGACTTCACATATGCTTACTAAAAGACATAGTTATGGCCAGTGCTTGCTTCCTGTCTGGGGTGATCCCTGGGTCACCAGGGCAGAGCCGCTTGAGCCTGTGGTGACATCATTCCCAGCAGGCCCCAAGTGGTCTGAGGCCAGTGGCTCTTTCCTGCCCTCCTGCCTCAGTCCCTTCAAGGGCACACACATGGAGGACCCTTGTGAGCTCCCCCTCTGGGTGGCCCAGCCCTCTGGTGAGCCCTCGCTGAAGCCCAGCGGTGGGGGATGGGCCAGGGAGTCCCAAGAGGATGCTCGCTCTGTGGTCATCCTTGTGGACTCAGGCTCTGCGATCACTGCAGCCTACAATGGGGCCTGGAAGGTTTTCTGGGCTCTTCAGAAGAAACTTGGGGATGGAAAAGGTCTGACTGGATTATTCCTAAGATTCTTAGTGGATAGCCAGAACCCAGCTGTAAATGGGTTGAACGTCAGGCCCTGCGCCTCATCTCAGATGGTCCAATACCCATCTGTTTGTGCACTCAGGTCATGCCTGGCATCTCCCATGACCACTGGCACTAAAGTGGTGGGATCCTACTCTGCCTACTCTTCCTTCCTTCCATCACCTATCTGTCCATCTCTCCATCCATCTCTCCATCTATTCCCTCCATCTCTCTCTTTCTCTCTCTGAGCACCTCTCTCCCCCGTAGGTCCAGGATATGTTTATTGTGTCTCTTATGGGGATACTGTCTTCATATAACCTCTGCCTCAGTGGCACTATGGATACCCAGTCCTGCATGGCCCAAACACACATGCAGGTCATGTTTCTGGTCTTCTTTGAAGCAAGAAGCATTAGACTCTGACTTCTTTCCCACAGACTCAAGTGTGTCCACTTGTCTTTCCAGTGCATGCGCTGAGGCCTGCTGATGTCCAAGTTGTGGCTGCTCTGGGGGATTCTCTGACCGTAAGGACTCTTGTGCCCCAGGACAGGTTGGGGGTGGCTGGGCAGTTCCAGGATCCAGTCCTCCTAACTCCAATGCCTGCACTCCTGTCCTCTGCATTTTCTTGCCCCTCGATCCTGGCTCTGTCGATCTAAAAAGCATGGCAATGATTTGATTTTGCAACTGCTTTCTCAAGCAGGTGTGCAGGGGAAATCTTTTTCAGGAGTGAACTGAATTGCGTCAGATAGCAGAGGTTTTGAACACCCAACAACACTTTTTTAACCAATGCAAAAATAGGTCACTTGGACTTAGAATTATTCTCAGCCTGCCTGTGTGGGAGCTCTTTCTCTTTGGATCATGCTTTACAATCAGCTCAGCCCCTCACATCTGTTTCCTCTTTGCATTTGCATGAAAGCAGCGAAGACTGCTTAGTTGTGGATAAAACCTTGCTCCTAACTCCCAAGAAATGGGACTATTTTACTACTCCAGATCACCACTTTCTGGCAGCACTTCCAAGGCCTCGAGAATGCCTTACAGAATGCCCCAGAGAGAAAGAGGAAAAGTGTGAAATTTTTGAGAAATCTGTCCACCATAGTTGCTCGAGTCTATGAGCTCTTCATGCTCCTGAAGAACTTAGTGTTAACACTGGCAGTACCACTATTAACAGTCTCTTACATCCATAAAGCACCTGAGAGTTTTCAAAACAATTTTACAACTATGATGCAATTTGGTCCCCAAAACACACCTGTGACATGAGCAAGGCTGTCTTCAGTGCAGTGACGAGGCAGCCAAGAGTCGGGGAAGGCGCACAGTTGGGAAGGAGGATTGTGGAACCAGAGCCCATGTCTCCTGGCTCTGGGTCCCTCATTCTGCTTCGGCCATAGTAGTGAGTTGGAAACTACCTCCCTGAAAGCCCTGTGTATTCACAACGTCCTTTTTCTCTGACTTGCTAATTTTCCTACGAATTTGGTATCTTTTCAAAGGCTGGCAATGGAATCGGCTCCAGACCAAACAACATGCAAGATGTCCTCATTCAGTATCGGGGACTGTCATACAGGTACTGTTAATCTTTGACCTCCCCCAGGGATCATCCCCAGAGACTGGGTGGAGGCTGTCTCCTGTAAATGCACAAATGCCAAAGAGCAAAGATTAGGTCTGGAAGAGGTTTTCAGAAGGAAAACCTAGATATTTCTGCAAAATGTGAACATTTGGTGGGTGGAAAGGATATTTTACTTTTGATAATCTTTTTAAAAAATTGTGCAGAGAAAGGAAACCAGGGTGCTTATCAGACTTATTTTCTGGGTCAGAAAATCCAACATGAAATGCACCAAAAAGTACTCAATCCCCGAGTCTTCACAAGCCCACTGCGTGTATATGTGCACACGTGGATGCTCCTATGTCTCTCTTTACTGTCGATATGTATTTATTCATGTCATTCTGTAGTCACACCTCTGCCTTTGCACAGATGTACACATCTGTACAGAAAACCTCCAAACCCAATGCGCCCTTAGACAAACCCACAGTCTGCGTGTTCCTGAGCCCCTCCTATGTGCTGAAACAATGTAGGAGACAAGCTTTGCTCAATTGGCAAGCACTGTCTAGAAATAAAAGACATCTGAGTGCTACAGGACTACAGAGGAGGGAGTAACCAGCCTCGCTCGCAGAGATGGGAAGGTTTCCCAGAGAAGGTGGTGCCAGCCATGTCTTGAAAGATTAGCAATTAGTCAAGCGGAAAGGGTGAGAAAGGACATTCCAGGCACAGAAGTAGAAAAGCCAGAGTGTGTCAGATGAGCGGTTGGATGTGGGGATTCTTAAGTTTCTCTATTTCCTAATAAAGTTTGTGCTTATGTATGCTTCAAAGTAGTTGGCGAATAGCTCAGAATTTACCTGGGAAAACGCCTAGAACAAAGCCCGCCACAAGAGGGCAGTGTGCTAACGGGCAGCTGGGCGACACCAGAACGTGCTTTTCTTCAGTGATTCACTTGAAACATCTCCCCGAAGAAAATGAGAGGGAACAGTGCGGGGGCGATCAGGACTGCGACAGGTCTACTGCCAGAGAGTCCCAGAGAGAAGGGCTTTCCATGGCAGGAGACAGGCGTCATCACTCAGCCCATAGCCGCCCCAGGGAGGACCCAGGGGAAGAAAATGAGAGGGAACAGTGCGGGGGCGATCAGGACTGCGACAGGTCTACTGCCAGAGAGTCCCAGAGAGAAGGGTTTTCCATGGCAGGAGACAGGCGTCATCACTCAGCCCATAGCCGCCCCAGGGAGGACCCAGGGCATCCTCAGCATAGGGACGTCCCTCTCCCCCAGAGCTGAGGTAAACGCCTGCCAGCTCCAAGGCCCCCGACTTTCCACATGTCTTCAGCCAGGTAGGTGGTCCCTAACAGGCTGCTATGAGACACAACAGAGGCTTGCTTGCTCACCACTCTGTCCCCAGTGTTATGCCTGCCAGCTCCAAGGCCCCCGACTTTCCACATGTCTTCAGCCAGGTAGGTGGTCTCTAACAGGCTGCTATGAGACACAACAGAGGCTTGCTTGCTCACCACTCTGTCCCCAGTGTT
>NW_007726350.1:764515-768884 GCF_000696425.1 Galeopterus variegatus | reverse complement strand
CTAACAGGCTGCTATGAGACACAACAGAGGCTTGCTTGCTCACCACTCTGTCCCCAGTGTTACTGAGGCCACAAGAAAAAGAAAAACCAGAGGGAAAGAAAGAAAGCAGAGCTTATTACAATCAAGAGAAAGCATGAGTTTGTGGCAGCTGCACTTGGTCTTAGCTAAATAAAGAAGGCAATGACCTCACATCGTAGTGTGGGAAAACAGAAAATACAGGAGGCAAACCACACAACAGATGATAGATAAGCTACACCTGGTAGAGCAACCTGGGCAGTGAGGTGATCTGCCCACCTTTACAAACAGTTCACCTCACTGGGTTCCCAGGATTCAGGTACAAACAGGCGATTTTCTGCTAAAAGTTTCTCTGTGCAGCAATGTAAAATCTCAGCCATTGCTCTGTTTCTTCCTACAAGTGAAATTCATTAAGGGATAATGTCTGAATCTTCTGGGTCTAACTCCAAGGCTCGTGTTCAATGGCTGCTGTCCCTCTATTTGCTCTAAATGATTCAAATATCTGCCCCCAAATGCACATGTGTTAAAGGTGGAAGCTCCAGATCAGAATCTGAGAGACAGTTTGACGCTTGGTAGAATATATATACTAGTGTTTCTCAAAGTGTGCTCCATGAAATATAAACTCCAGACATGTTCCTGAGGAAGGGAAGATCCTTTGTATTTTTTGGGAAACGTTACCTACCATATCCTTCCTCTGGGGAATTCACATGCATATTAGCATATTAAAAGCTCTGAGAAGGCCTGCAATGAAGAAATCTGTTTACATTTTATCTGTTTAATCCAGTGTTTCCCTTAAATCCAGAACTCTTTCTTTGCTTGTAATACCTATTAACATCCCTGGGAAATGTCCATGTAGTAGACTGATCTGAGAAAAGCAATTTTCCAAAGCCATTAAAGCTTCTAGATCGGAAGTACTAGGCAATTAATGGTTCTAGATAAGCTAAGGATACAATTGGAGTCTCCTCCCCCAAGGAAACAGAAAGTGGAAAGAATGGATCGATAACACATAACAAATATTACTGAGCATCTACTTTATTTTTCTGTGCACTGTGGGTGATTAACAGATTAACAAAGCCCAGCCATTGAGCTCATAGTGTGATATAAATTACATTCATCTGAAGGGTCTAATGTAGACTACCTATTTGATATGGGTCTTTTTCCTTTTGTGTTTCACATAGTTATGAAAATGAAGGCTTAAATATTTTTGCTCCTCCATATTTGTTCGTATAATCTTCTTTCTCCTAGAAATTTTCACTCTAAAATGCAGCCAGGGAGAGATTTTCATAGCCTGTTGGTCTTGGTCAGCCATCACACTTGTTTTAGAGCAAAGATAGAAACAGAAATAGAGTGCTTAATGTGTGTATGAGTATGTGTTCACGTATGTTTCCATATTTCCGTCTATATCTTCATCGAAGGAGAAAAGAAGACAGAGTTTAACAGTGATTGGAGGAGGTGTATCGATTTATAATTTCCTTTCCTTTCAAATGTAAAATGTTATGAGTTGGTGCCTTTGTCCAGAGAAAGAAGGATCAGGAAGCAGCTAAAGCAGCAGCTTTGTGTAGAATTGAGAAAGAATCAGAAGCTCAAACACATACCCAACCACTGGCCAAGTTAGGTTCAGAACATCCAATGGGAAATGGGGGAGAGAGAGCTGGGGGATTTAGAAGGGTGGGGCTCCCTTTAGCTGCTTCTTTCTACCACCCGGGGGATGCTTGCCGAGCCTCTGCTTAAGCCTTTGACCACCCTGGCATGAAACAGGCAACTTCATTAAAAGTGTTCCTCGAATAAAGACCAACTATGATGATTCATGGCCTGTCCTTTTGAAGTCTCTACTGGTGAGCTGGGGGCTAAGGCTGTGTTCTTAAAATCTATTGGACTGGAATCATATGGTGGGATTGAGAAAAGAGACACAGAAGAAAATAACAGTAAATACTGTACATCTGAACATCGAATTTTGTTAAAATAGATATGCTGCTCTCCTTGCCCCCTGTATGTTGTACCCAATTTAAATGCATGAAAGGAAATGAAATCTTTAGAGTATGTCTTGAGGTTAGGTTAGATGAAACGAGATGGGGCATTGGAAGGCAGCGAGACGACACCCGTGAACCTTCCAGTGGAATTTATCTGACCACTAGGCAGAGAGGAGCTTATCTATTTTCTAAAGGTTTCCAGCTCCATCTGGACTTTAGTTACCTTTACAGGTTACCTTAATTAACCTCTATGTACCTCAATTCCCTACTCTGTAAAATGGAGATAGTCATGTCTACACCATAAGCTTGTTAAAAGATGTGAGATAACTAATATAGAGAACCTAGTCCATGGCTGGACACATAGTACATGCTCAGCTAAGTGTTCTCCCTCCTGATTTGATGAAGAAAAGAAACAGCTTCTTCTTACCTTCAAGTCCTGGATTTGGGGGAACCTATTCACTGAGGAATTCAAAATTTTCTCAGGATTCCTCAAACTCAAAGAGCTGGGTCTGGCACGTCTTGCACTCAGAAAGGTGGGGAAGCTCCTTTGTAAAGCCCATGTGTTCATTCTCTCTCTCTCTCTCTCTCTCTCTGGCTTGCTCACTCCCTGCAGTTCAGGAGGGGACGGCACCCTGTTTAATGTGACCACCTTACCTAGTAAGTAACCAGCAGGGGCATGAGTCTGCCTGCTCATTCCATCTGACCCTAGGCTTCCTGATAGTGTCTTCCAGCCAAGAAAGGAATGAATAACACTTCCGTTATGGACCACCATTGAAGTAGGGGGGAGGCCATGGACAGACAGCTAAAGGGATGGAATAAATACTAGATTTGGAGGCTGGAGACCTGGGTTCAAGGCCTGGCCCTTCTATGTGCTTGTGAGGAGACCTAGGTCAAGTTACTTAACATTCTGAGCCTCAGGTTTTTTCAGATGGCCCAGGGGCTGCTGAGACAAATTAGATAGTGACCCTTTGCTGCACTGTGAATCGTATAAAAAAATTTTTTAAGTGAGAGGCTCTTGCTGCCTTGGCCCACCCTGCCATCAAGTCATTTCAACTCAGACAGGCCCCAGCATATGTCAGACACACACACTACTTGCCTTTCCCCAGGAAGCAGGAGGATGATAATGCAACCCACCTTGGGGACCCTAGACCCCGCAGGACCAGAGAAGATATCCTGGCCTTCTGTCCTGAGCTCTCTGCACCCTGTTCACCCGCTTCTCTCGCAGATATCCTTCGGGAGTTCAACGGAAACCTCACAGGCTACGCGGTGGGCACAGGTGAAGCTAGCAGCACGAACGCATTCCTCAATCAAGCTGTTCCTGGAGCAGTGGCTAGGTATGGCCTCTGAGGAGGGGCCTGCAGCACAGAGAGTGGGAGGATCATAGTCCACCTTAAGAGCATAATACTGACCTCTGTGTGCAAAGAGGACATTTATCCGTTTGCAGCAATGATGTCAGAGGCTCAGGCCACTCTCTTCCCTGCCGCCCCTGTGACTAAGACCATAATGAGGAGGATGGAGAGGCTGTGGCCTTGGAAAGGAGCAATGTCCCTACAGGTTCAACTCCTGACCTTGCTTTTATGTGTTGCATGTTCTAATAATTGGGCTCACTGACCAACCTTATCCAATTTTTTGGAACTTACCACAGCATAACAGTGCTAGAGAGATCAACTGTTCCTAGAGCCCCACAAGTGGCAATTTCCCCCAAAGATCAGGGAGGGCCAACCAAATGGAGGGGCAAGCCAGAACCTCCAGCCATAGAGGCCTCTGGGGCACTAAGTCACGTCCTCTCCCTAACCACATTATGGAGCTAACAAGAAATGAAATGGAGAAGCCCAGAGGCAGCCACAGTGGGAGAACCGCCCAGCCTCCTGGGATGGTCTCCAAAGGGGATCCCTCCCCCTGCTTTTAGAGGCCTGAGTCTCCTTGCTCCATGCAGCTCCTTGCTCAGCCACCTGAGCCCATCTGAGCCTCTGTCACACTGCCATCTCTTTGCTCAGGCACACACCCTTCTTGGGGTTGATGGGCACGGCCCCAGGTCTGGTCACTCAGTCTGGGAAGACTCCTCTTGGTAATAGAAACAGCTTGGGACACATGGTCCCAATGCTATGTCCCAGGAGATCACCATGCTATGGACTCATCACACCTATAACAGGGACCTGAACAAGTGGGGAGCTTGGGTGCCTGAGATCTATTCTTTCTATGAATTCTAAACCCAGGCACATATGGCGTGTATATTTATTCCCCACCTATTTCTGAAAGAAGCGTTTAGATAAGTTTACAAAAAATAACATAAAGGGCCGGCCCGGTGGCGCACTGGATAGTGCGCCACTTGGGAAGCGCGGCGGCGCTCCCGCCCGAGGGTTCGGATCCCACATACAGACCGG
>NW_007726350.1:747766-763515 GCF_000696425.1 Galeopterus variegatus | reverse complement strand
GACACGGAAAAAGACAAAAGACAAAAAAAAAAAAAAAAAAGTGAGAAAAAGGAAGCATGCTAAAGCTATCACAGGTCTAATTTCAGAACCTGTACCAGTCACTCAAAAGAAACAAATGGTTTTTAGCATGGAATCCTAGAAGATATTTTGCATGTAAAGTTCTAGAAAAGGATGTCATGAGCAAAAGTATAATTGGCAATACCTTTGACTACAGCTTAGGACAAACACACGGTTGGCTTTTCAATGGTTATTTGTTGTAATAACTCTGCAGAAGAGGCGAGTAGCTCCTGTCTGTGCGCCTCAGGGTTTCTGCCAGTTCGTGCAGTGGGAACGACAGCATGGAAACCTGTAGCTCAGGCCCTTTAGGAGGGAAGATGTGGGCACTATTCCTCAACAGAAGGACTGATTTTCTCTTTCTCAGACAACTTACTCACCAAGTCGAGACTCTGGTGCAGAAGATGAAAACTGACCCTGTAAGTCAGATTTATGGTTATTTATACACATTAATTTTCTTTTTTTAATTTTTTTATTTATTTTTATTTTTTTATTTTTTTCATTAAATTTTTATTTTGTCAATATACAATGTATATGATTATTATGGCCCATCACCAACACCTCCCTCCCTCCTCCCTCTCTCCCCTCCCCCCCAAGAATGTCCTTTCCGTTTGTTTGTTGTAAAAACTTCAAAAAGGTATAGTTGTTATATCTTCTTCCCCCCCCCCGGTTTTTTGTGTGTGTGTGTTTGTGGGTGAATTAATTTGTTTATTTTTAGCTCCCACCAATGAGTGAGAAACATGTGGTATTTCCTTTTCTCTGCCTGACTCATTTCACTCAATATTATTCTCTCAAGGTCCATCCATGTTGTTGCAAATGGCAGTATTTCATTCGTTTTTATAGCTGAGTAATATTCCATTGTGTATATATACCACATTTTCCGTATCCACTCATCCGATGATGGACATTTGGGCTGATTCCAACTCTTGGCTATTGTAAAGAGTGCTGCAATGAACATTGGGGAACAGGTATACCTTCGACTTGATGATTTCCATTCCTTTGGATATATTCCCAGCAGTGGGATAGCTGCGTCGTATGGTAGATCTATCTTCAGCTGTTTGAGGAACCTCCAAACCATTTTCCATAGGGGTTGCACCATTATGCATTCCCACCAACAATGTAAGAGAGTTCCTTTTTCTCCGCAACCACGCCAGCATTTATCGTTCAGCGTCTTTTGGATTTTAGCCATCCTAACTGGGGTGAGATGGTATCTCAGTGTGGTTTTGATTTGCATTTCCCGGATGCTGAGTGATGTTGAGCATTTTTTCATATGACTGTTGGCCATTTGCATATCTTCTTTAGAGAAATGCCTACTTAGCTCTTTTGCCCATTTTTTAATTGGGTTGCTTGTTTTTTCCTTGTAAAGTTGTTTGAGTTCCTTATATATTCTGGATATTAGTCCTTTGTCAGATATGTATTTTGCAAATATTTTCTCCCACTCTGTTGGCTGTCTTTTAGCTCTGTTAATTGTTTCTTTTGCTGTGCAGAAACTTTTCAGTTTGATATAGTCCCATTTGTTTAAATTTTCTAACCCAATAAACTTGTTCCCGAATGGAATGGTCTGCCATGAACAGCAGTGAGTCCCCTGTCACTAAAAGTGTTCAGGCAGAGGTCGGGCACCCCCTGTCAGCCCCTCTGGAGGAGATTACGTCAGTGGGGAGAGGTTTGTTGCTGTTCTTCAGTGACCTTGAAAGTTCCTCCTGATGCTAAGATTCTGTGGCCTATAAATAAACCTCTAAAATCCCTTTAGCTCCGAGATTCTTGTTCTATTCTTTCAAGTGGGCAAGGAAGCCATAGAGGTTTGAATGATCTCCTAGAGCTGTGATGTTTTTGTCTGTTGGAATTCATCATTTTCTTCCCCCCATGTAGAGAGTGGATTTCCACCAAGACTGGAAGGTCATCACGGTGATGATTGGAGGCGGCGATTTATGTGAACACTGCACGGATTTGGTAAGGGGGCAGGGAGCAGGCCTACTCATGGCTCCTGACTCTCACAGTAGGCCCTGGAGATCCTCTCTAAGAACAGTCCCTAAGACCCATCCTAGGATTATCCAACTCCACCTGTGTCTGTGCACATGAACACACAGCTCCCACACACATGCACACACACTTCTTACCCCACGACTCTCAGGCTCCTGGCACCATCTTCATGTCCCAGGTGGTGAGGTAGCAGGTGGCAGATATATGGTGCGTCTAGTCCTCCCTATTACAACTCCTGAGAATTTAGAGAGAGAAGAAACTGTAGACCCCAAGCAGTTGGAAGGAGGACTCTCCACTTTCTGCTCCTGAGCTAAAGTTCTGGCTGAAAGTTCCCGTCTTCTGGCCGGTCCCTCTTTGACAACACTGAGTAGTCAGTTTTGCAGCTCAGATTCTGACATGATGAGCTGGTCACCGCTGCAGGCCACAGAGAGAACAAGTCCTCGGGGCTGGAGCCAGAAGGGAAGACTACAACTGCCCCACTGCCCTCCCACCCTGACCAGTTCCCCCTCTCCCTCCCTCCTGTCTCTTCCCAGAATCTGTATTCTGCAGACAACTTCATGTCACATCTCAGCAAGGCCTTGGACATCCTGCATAAAGAGGTGGGTGCACGGCTGCCACAAGCTGGGAACAGCTCAAGCATGGTTAGGGTGAAGGTGGACAGCGGGAAGAATGGTGGAAATATCCCCTCCCTTCAAGGAGAAAGCCAAGGCCACGGGCTCCTTCCCTTTCCAGAGCCTGGGGTCTATCCCCAAGGAAGCCTCACTCCATTTGGAATCAGCCCAGAAGGATCTCAGGTTTGAAGAAGAGAAGGCAATATATTGTCTAACTGTCCCCTCACTACTATCTGAGACATTCCTTGTTGGCAGCAGCCAGGTGGCCCTAGGCTGGGCACTGCATTCTGAGCCACAGATTGTGTCCAGAGTAAGCCTTTGTTTGTCCCTGCACCCAGCAGCTCGATGCCCCCACCAAGGACAAGCTGCTTCAGCTGCCAGACGGAGGAGGGCAGTGCACAGTCAGTCCCAGGGGTCAGGCCAGTGGGCCGTGGGTCCCTTTTGGAGCAAGTATATTTTTGTTTTTCAGGATGGGCACCCAGGAGGGAGCACTCTGACCTCCAGGTGCTCCACTGGGGGGTTGAGTCCCCATTCCACTCAGCAGAGTTAGGCCAGGTTGGGCTGGAGCAGTCAAGGTCACCTAACTCACCAAATTTAAAGCTAATGTATTTGGGCTCACTAAATCATGGCTGGAACCGGTCAAGGTCACCTAACTCACCAAATTTAAAGCTAATGTATTTGGGCTCACTAAATCATGGCTGAACAAAGCTGAAATCTTAGCATTTATTGTGTGCTCTAGAAGGCACCTTTCACCCTGCAGCCCATCTGGGTGGCGCCCTCTGGAGTTGTGTGAGGTACAGCCTGTGGGGCCCTACATGGTAGGCTGTGTAGACTCCTCTGCAGAACTCAGCTCGGGGGATGGACTGAGCTAGAGTTCTGAAGGAACCCTCCAGCCACTTGCACATCCCAGAGCCCAGATGCAGGCTAAGGAAGGAGCCTCTGGAGCCCCTCTCTCATCCGCAACCTCGCCCTCAGGTGCCCAGAGCCCTGGTCAACCTAGTGGACTTTATGAATCCCAGTATCATGCGGCAAGTGTTCCTGGGAAATGCAGACAAGTGCCCACAGCAGCTGGCCAGGTAGGCAGGTCCTGGCTACCCCCAGGCTGGAAACGCTCTCACCCCCTCACCTGGCTCACATGCAACAGTGACTCCTCAGGGTCCCTGTGACTTGGTCTGTCCACATGTCCAAGTCTGTAAAGGAGGACTCGTGCCAGAACCTTCACTTCTGGGAAGCTGGAGCCATGACTCCCCCCTGCCCAACCACAAAGTGCCAGACAGGAACATCTGTGATACCGGAGAGCTACAGGGGGTGGGGTCAAGGCTGGGACAGAGGCTGGTGTTTGACAGACAGAGTAGCCCAGACTGTGAAAATAGGTAACTTGCAGGGATGTATGCATATGTGGTCAAACTGCCAGAAGCAAGGAAAGGATGCATATGAGCCAGTTACCTTTATGTGGAAGAAGAGAATCAGGAGGGATGCAAGGGAACTTCAAATTGGGAATGTTTTGTTTCTTAAACTGGGTGATAGGTTTGTGGGCCTGTCTGTTATTATTTTTGTCCCTGATACATACATCTGCTTATTTAACCAATGTTACAGAACGTACTGTGCACCAGGCACTGTGCTAAGTGCTGTAGAGATGATCTCCCTTTTAACATTAAGTACTATAGGTTTGTGGGCCTGTCTGTTATTATTTTTGTCCCTGATACATACATCTGCTTATTTAACCGATGTTACAGAACATACTGTGCACCAGGCACTGTGCTAAGTGCTGTAGAGATGATCTCCCTTTTAACATTAAGTACATTTTATGGGTGTGACATAATCCATAATAAAACAGAAGGGGACCAAGTGGAGCACTGGCATGAGTGAGGAAGTGTCCGAAAACATGAGCATCAGAGGCCCCAAAACACCGGCTCCCATACCAGAGGATGCATTTTTCTTTTATTTTTTCATTAAACACTACATTTCCATCGGCTCAGTGCATTTGCTCGGCAGGATCTGTTGCAGGCCCAGGCCTGCCATCCAGCACTGGTCCTCTTTTAATATGATATGACACCCATTCATACATCAGGTTCCTCTCTTGGGACATTCTTAGGTACCCAAGTCAGGCTTCAACCTGCCCACATGCACCAGAACCTCAAGGCACACATGCTCCTAAACCAGGGCTGCTCCATACCCCACCCACCCTGGCCTGCCAGAGCCAGGCCCTGACCAGAGCTTGAGCATGGGGTCCTCCTGCCTCCCCCTCTTTGTGCAGCACGTTGTGTAACTGTGTTCTGACCCCGCGAGCGAACTCCCCAGAGCTGGCCAGGATGGAGGCCCTCAGCCAAGACTACCAGGTGAGACCAAAGAGGGCACTATTCTGTGTCCTCTCCCCCAGCTCACTCCAACAAACAGAGCCCAGAAGCCCCCTAGACAAGGCATGCAGGAGAGAGAAGAGCTGTTCAGGGCTCAAGGGGAGATGTCACCCACCCGAGCCCCTTTCCCTACTGCACCCGGTTGGAACTGTCCAAGTAGAGTCAAGTGGCAAAGTCCTCGAGGCTGAGGTGCCCTTGGGGCCGAACTTCAACTCTTGGCCAGTAGCCCTGAGTGCCCCAGGAGGCCACCTTTCCTCCCCTGCTCCCTTGAGGCCTGGCTGTCCACCCCTATCTCCCCTCCCCCGCACTGCCACCCAGCTCCACAAGCAAGGCCACAGGAAGGGAGGTCACAAGCAAGAGCCTGGGGGCCCTCTGAGCCTCTTTCAAGGTTTTCATTCCTTGTGGGACTTCCCGCCTAGCCCTTCAGAGACTGCAGTCCACTTAAAACCAAAACAAAAAAGGTGATCCAACCTGTTTCCAAATTCTCTGGAAAGTGTGTGTGTTCTCAGGGGAAGGGCTGAGTCAGCCTCACCCTGTCCAGGAAGATGGGGGCAGGGACGCTGCCCATCACCCTTGCCCCTGCCTCACTGGGCACTCGGGCCACCCAGGGCCTGTGCTGAAGGCCCTGTGCATGTGTCCCCAGAACAACATGCGCAAGCTAGTGGACACGGGCCGCTATGGAACTCGGGAGGACTTCTCGGTGGTGCTGCAGCCCTTCTTCCAGAAACTCCGGATACCCACCCGGGCGGTATGCTCCCTGCCCTCGTCCCCGGGCTCCCAGAGGGAGCACCCACCCCAGGTGCCCTTAGAGGAGGAAATCCAAGGTAGAAATGCCAAGTGCTTCCATGAGCCTGTGAATAAAATAGGAAAGACAGAGACAGCTCTCCAGATGCCGTGCTGGTGGCTGTAGCCTCCTTGAGTGGCTGAGCTGCATTCCCAGAGGCAGCCCAAGGTGGGAGGTTCCCATTACTCGTGATAACAGCGCCATTGTACCGAGCACCTGCTGTGTGCTAGGCACTGTGCTGCCCATAGACAAAATCATGACAACTACCTTTGGAGGTGAGTACTGTCATCCCCACCCAATTGAGGGGCGGAGACGTGAAGTATCCTTCCTGAAATCAGATAGGAAACAGAGAGGCAAGGTTTGAGCATGTTCAAGTCTGAACTATTAACTTCCCGCCCACGTGTGGTCTCCTCGCATGCGACAGTGCATTATAAAGGAGGATGCTGGGTATTATGTTTCCACCCCAGCCATGCTCTTTGCCCAGCACTTCCACTCAGAACAGAAAAGACCTGTGAGCAGACCGGGTGAGGACTGAGTTCTGTCCACCTGGGCCTCCGTCCCAAGGGCCTCACTTGACTGCAGGGAAGCTGGGAGAAGAGCAGCCTTGTGCACCCCCAAGTGCTTCCAGAGAGGAGTCAGGTGGCCCCTGCCCTAGTACCAGCTTTGGCCGGGTTTGCCCCAAGGCTTGGCTTTGTTCTCCCTGCTAGGACCACCAAGACCAGCTGGCCAAGGTCTGGGAAGTAGCTTTCCCCAGATGGCAGGCCAAGACTCCCTCTGGGACTAGGATCTCATTCCCTCACCCATGGCATGTGCTAGGGTGTTATACAAATGTGCTTAAAAATAAATATAGCACTGTTTTTATTAAATAAGGGGGAATTGTGGGGTTAGAAAGGAGGGGGGCGGTTGGGGGTCGCCCGAAGCTATTCACTGGGATTCCTCTGCTCTCCCTCTCAAAGTGAGCAGGTCTTATAGGGGCCAATGACCTGGCACACTCTGGGGGTGGGGGGTGCAGTCAGTCCCAGGGGTCAGGCCGGTCAGCTGAGGCTCCCTCTGCACCAATGGATCTTGAGGAAGCATATTCGTCTCTTTCAGAATGGGCACCCAGATACGTCCTTCTTCGCCCCAGACTGCATCCACCTGAGTCAGAAATTCCACTCCCAGCTCTCCAGAGCCCTTTGGGTCAATATGGTAAAGTACATTGGGCATCCCTGTTTCCCTGGGGTTCTAGTCTAGAGCAAAGCACCAGCCTTTATAGAATGGAGCCTTGCTCTTGGCTTCCCTTGCAAGCAAGGCGTACAGGAGCGGGCACGTCTGTAGAAGCTTATAGAACTGGAAACGTGGAGTCCTTAAGTGCTTTCCTCTGTGCCTGAAGTCTGAGGAGGGACAGTACATAAATGCAAGGCAGAACCTCCACATTTCAACATCTCTCTGCGCCAGCGACTGTGCTAGGCAGGTTAAGCCACGTCCTCTCCTGCTAGCTTCTCAGCAGCCCTGCTAGAGAAGTACGATGAGTGTCTGAGGATGCCGGGGCCCAGAGGCTATGCGAGCCACTGGCCTAGCGTCCCACAGCCAGCAGCTGGCAGAGCCGGGGGCGGAAGCCAAACCCCCTGGCATGAAGTTCTTAGCTTTCCCCAACTGCAGGAGGCTGCCAGGGATGTTCACTTCAGTGGAAAAATCCTCTCCCTCTTCTTCCCTGATCAGCTTCAACCACTGGGAAGGAAAACGGACACCTTGGACCTGTCTGCAAATATCCCCCTCACCTGCCCCACTCAGGTAATAAGGGAGGACGTGCTTTGCTCCTCTCACCCTGGCCCCGTGGTCCTCCACATGGAGGCCGGAGAGATGGGCTTTGGAGGATAGAGGGAAGTTGACGAGAATGGGGAGGAGAGAAAGAGCACAGAAGGCTGCTGTTATCTCTCTGGAAAAGAGAGCAGCAGCTGGGAAGCGAGGCCTGGGCCCGAGCACAGGGAGAGGGTCAGGGAGAAATGTGGGCTCTTGGGAAGGGCAATCCGGAAGCCAGAGCATGGCAAGATGGCTCACTTTAGCAGCGGCCTGTGGGGCGGATGGAAAGTCTGGCTGCAGGCTGGGGAGCCTCGTGAGGAGCCAGGCAGGCTCAGAAGTCATGGTTAGAGGTTGCAGAGCCTGGACTGGGCATTCCCAGCAAGGAGAGGGTGACAGAGGACAGCAGCAAAGCGGGGAGCTGGGCTGTGTGGAGGAGGGACAGGAGGACTGGCTTGTGAGAACGGGGGCTCCTTTTATGGAGGAATATGTAAGTGGTTGTTAAATTTGATTTCAGGCCTAGGGGTGGGAACAGGTTCACATTCCCATTGCCTTCAGCTCCTGGCTTATGACTTTTTAACCAAATAAGGCCAGGGCCAGAGAGCCCTCAGCAGCAATAAAAGCAGAGGGCCTGACCCAATCTGGGAGGCCGGGTTTTCCTCCTGGGTCAGCCTGCACCACCCTCTCCCACCCTCAGGGCTTAGCAGTGGCCACAAACGGACCTGCAGCTCCCCCATGTGTCTGCTGGGGCTCCTGAGAGAGGGGGCACCCCTGCCTGGATCCATGCTCCCTGTCTACTGCCTTTCCCATGCCAATCTTGGGCCCAGGCATCAGCCTCATCAGGACAGCAAGAATGGCAGGAGGGAAGATGTGACGGCAGAGGGCTCAGTGCTGCATCTAATGTTTGGAACAAAGGAGATAGGCACATCATGTAACAACCAGGGCAATGTGGATGTCCCCAATCCAATGGTCAGATGCTGCGCAAAGAGCCAGGACAAGGTTCTAGAGGTCCCTACTGTGTCAAGTATAAATACTTTAGTTGCTAAAGATGTCCAGGGGGCTCTATGGGAGTAGCCAGGGCGACTTGGATAGTGGGGCCATTTGGGGACTCAGAGCAGTAGCTATAAGACGTACAATTAGGTATTTCAATATTTTAACAATCCACACAGCCATGCTGAATATCAGCCGTAGACTTGGATAGTGGGGCCATTTGGGGACGTACAATTAGGTATTTCAATATTTTAACAATCCACACAGCCATGCTGAATATCAGCCGTGGAAGGCCCTCTCCAAACTGCCAACTCCCCTTCCATTAAATAGTAAAAGTAATAACCCATTCTAGGCAGTCAGCATTTGCTCTTTCTCCCAGAAATCATGCATTAAGGACAGAGTTGAGCCCAGGCACTGGATCAGGGAGAACCCTGTCACCACGGCTTCAAGGCAGCCTCTGCCACTCCGTACTGGGCAGGGAGCCCCAAAAGGGTGATGCTTCACCCAGCCCCTCAAGCCACAATGGGCTCAGCTCCTCCCTTCTGGACAGAGCCCGACTGAGCTGTTGGAGAGCAGAGGAGAGCAAATCCAGCCTCCTGGAACCTGTCGAAGCCCAGCCCAGGAGACGCTGTTGCTAAGCAGCCCCGGAGCCCATTCCGAAAGGGTCCATCTGCTGGCTATCCCAACTGCACTGCATGCAACGTAGCATTCTGCATTCCTCAGGTCCCATCTGCTCCCTCCCATGTGCCTTAGAGGGATAGAAAAGTCCACCAGCAGCTCAGTGTGAGCAGATAGGGGCCAGGCAGCACATATTTTCGTCCTAGCTGTGTCTAAACATAGAGGCAATAGACAGGACGCAGCGGGCGGAGGAGGCCGAGATGGATGTGAGCACTGAGCAGCTTTCTCAGCCTCCTCTCTCCTCCCCGCGCATCCCCAGTCAAACTGCTAGTACATTCCACTGTGCCAGGTAGAGGAACTTAATAGCATTTCATGGATTTCTGTTGTATGTCCAGGTTGGACAAATTATTTTACAGCCAACTTTTGATGGCCACTCTGTTGACTGTGCCCATTATTTCTTCCCTGCCTTAACTGGCTCTGTGCCCACTCTTTCCTGAACCCCAGGGCAGCGGGCGGAACCGGCTGGAAGGTCAGCTCTGTCCTTTTCAGCTTTTATTCTCCCTGACCTCTCTGAAGCATTTGTCAGAGGAGACCTTCTCTCCTGTGAAATTCCCTCCTTCCTGGATTTGTGGCCACTAGACCACCTCAGTTTTTCAGTTTTTCTGATTGCTGCCCCTTCTCATCTCTTTTAATGACCCTCCTTCCTTCTCCCAACCTCCAAAATGTGGGCATTATCTAATTTTCATGTCTCAACCCTATTCTCTTTTCTCTCTCTCCACATCCCCTAATTCTGAGATTTATCCTTTTCCAAGATTTCCCATTCAATTTCTTTGCACTGGATTCCTTAATCTCTCAATCTGTGTCTTCATTTCTTCTTTTCCAAACTCCAATCCTATATTTCCAACCCTTAAAAGATGTTTCCCTTTGGATGCTCTACACAGGTTAAATGTATGATCAGGGAATCAACAAAGTAGGAAACCAGAGCGGGGAGGGAGTCCTAAAATAATTTCATGTATTTCATCCTATCTTTTATCATGAGAAAAAGCAGAAGTTTGTTGGATTCCCTTAAACTTACTTGATTGTTTAGCAGTGTTTCTATTTTGAATTACATATGGGGACACTATTATCTTTTTAATGCTCAGAGCTTCTAAATCTCCTAATTCTCCTCTGACCCCACCACTACCTCAGACTCAATAAACATTCACTCAAAATGTATTTTGTAAGCAAGGAATGTCTAAATAAGAATGAAATATTTGTCTACCCAAACTCTCTGCTCCTTAGGTCTTCCCTATTTCTGTTGGTGTTATTGTGGCTTTCAGGTAATACAGCTGTGAAATGTCAGGTGCTCTATCTGATAAGATTCTTCCCAGTGCCCTCCCACCTGCCCCTTTTCCCATCCCCAGTGCCACCACCCTGCCTCAGATCCTCACCACTTTCTATGCTAAAGGTCATCTAGTCCTACTTTCCCATCATTAAACAACAGAGAATTATATAAGCTTAGGATCCCAGCAGGGAGAGAGCCTTTGAATTCTGTTGATGCAACCTCTCGTATAATAACTGAATTCTTCTATCACGCCCCTCCCAATGCATCACTATGCCTCTGCTTAAACTTCCACGCTCTCATAAGGTGTGCTTTCCAAACTGCCAAGTGGCTGCCCATTGACAGCTTGTGAAATCAAAGTAGGTAAGAACAAGCACGTTTGGGGATGGAATGGTTCAGAAAATAGCAGAGGCGTTCCATGAAGTCCTGTTATGTCCTCTTTCCTCCTCCTACCCCTGCTGTCAGTCTTCTCCTCAGTCCCCTGAACCATCTACTACAGACATGATGACCAAACCCTGCCTCGTGTAGGCATTTCTCCTTGGAATGTGTCCCCCTTGGAGTTGGTGACTCTGCACTCCTGTTTGATCCACCAGCACAGAACAGAAGAGAATCAGTCCACAGTGGAGCGGTAATGCCGCTGGGATGTTTATGACCATGTCGCATAGCCGCTGACTCCCTTCACGTGCACTCCAGTTTGATCCACCAGCACAGAACAGAAGAGAATCAGTCCACGGTGGAGCGGTAATGCCGCTGGGATGTTTATGACCATGTCGCATAGCCGCTGACTCCCTTCACTGACTCACAGCAGGTGCTGGTCTGGGCTCTGCCTCCCCAGGTAGTCCACAGCTGGAGTTGGTAGAGCGGTTTCCTTGCGCTGGCATTCAGTTGGCTTTATTTTCTGCTTACTGGTGCTCCAAAGCTATCCCTTGAGAGCCAGTCAGACTTAATCAAATCCTTCTTCCACTTCATCTGCTTGACTCCAGGCCTCGGGGCATGACTCATGCATGCACCAAGCAGCCAAAGGTCAATACACACAAGCCCTGGGCACCCAGCTTGCCTGTTTGCCACGGCCCTGGCCTCACTCTCCATTGCCTTCCAGTGTCTCCTTGACCTCCAACCCCTTTAGTCTGCCTTCCCTCCCCCAACCCATGGATCATATGGTTAAATAGATATGACCAAACAGACTCTCCAATTTGACTCTCAGCACCCCTAAAAGGTCTTTGCCCTCTGGTTCTTCCTGTGCATCAAAAAATAGCGTGTCCAGTAAGGGCAGGAACTGCTAAGGAATTGCTCCACAATTTGGGGATATTTGTCCTCAAAAACAAAACTCAGTAGGGAGGTGGGTCTGTTACTTACAGAACGCTCCTAGATTGCCCTTGTCTGGTGGCAGACGACACTGAGGGGACGCTGATCAACATCAGCCTGAGACAAGCTTAATTAGCCAAGTAGACATGCCATTGGAAGCCTTCTGTCTTGACTGTGGTAAACAATCCACAGTACACTTCCTGCCCTTGGCCCTGAGTGCTTCCCCGTGAAAGGTTGTCCTCCAGCCCATGTTTCAGAAAGAACACCGAGACTCAGAGGAACCAGAAGACTTGTCAGGCGTCCAGGGAGCCAGGATCTGTGTTGGGAGTTGAGTGCTTCGTGCATGTAGACTTTGTCCTCCAAAGGGACTGCTGAGTCCCTCTCTTCCTCTCCCTCTTTGTCTGACCAACAGTGTCTTTTGTTGGCCTGACTCCAGTGTGAGGAACGGAATCCACCAAGAGGCCAGTCGGGTCAGGTCTGGCCTCATCTCTGCACTCACTAGTGGCTCTAACCTAGAATAGATCCCTTCCCCACTGTGGGCCTCAGTTGCTTCTCACCTGTAAAGCGGAGGCACTGGGGGTTGCAAAGTCAGATGTCTACAGTGCTAGGCAGGAACATGATTGTGCTCCTGGGGTCAGTTGTGAAACAAGGAATGCTATGGCCAGAACTAAAGAGGGCACGCCCCTACTGAACACAGGGACACCCCCTCCCCTCTCACTTTCTCCTCTTCCTCTCCCCCTTCTCATATTTCCATTGTATTCCCAAATTTTCCAAGCACGTCCTTTCTACTCCACTGAACACATTTTGCGAGAGTGTCCACAGCCGCGGGCCCACTTGGTGTTTCTGATCTGGGTTTTATTGACTTGATCCTCTTCCAGTTTTATATTTTCTCATTATCTTGCTTCCCCCATGTTTCTCCTTCATCCACTTCCTTCTTCTTTCTTTGATTAACCCATCACCTGCAAGTGGGTGGACTTGGATTCTTGTCTGGGCTTGTGTGAAAATTGATGGTGAAATAGATAGGCGAGTAGGAAGTGAAGAGGATGTTTCACAAGGAAAAAAATGACCAAAATACAGGAAGCCAACCTAAGGGGATAAGACACAGAGTTCAAAGGAGGCAGAAAAACAACAACAACAACAACAGATACCAAAATATGTTGATAATCATAACACTTCCTGGGAGAGAAAAATGCTGCAATGTGGGTCCCTTGCCAGAGAAATTGTAAAGGAAAGAAAATACATAGGTCTGAGGACTCAGGAGATGTTCAGTTGCTAGGGTGAGAACAAAAGCATGGAGCCCAGACTCGCACACGTAAGGAACACTTTGCAGGCCTTCTATTGTATATCCCTTGCCAAAGCTCTTATGCAAAACCCTCTGGGGAATGAATGAAATTATGTTTATATGGGTACTTCAAAAAGTTTGTGTAAAATAGAATTAAAAGGTAATATGAATTGTTCCACTTTTTGAAGTACCCTCCTGTAGTTTTTTCTACTTAAATGCAGAAGAATCATATTAAATAAATCCAGAAGGTAGGATTGTTAGTTATCGTTCCTAAACAAACTTCAGGTAACCTCTCCCTGTGGTTTTTTTGTTTGTTTGTTTGCTCGTTTGGGTGGCTGGCCAGTAGGGCGTCTGAACCCTGTGGTTTCTTTTCTCTCTTAGAATGAACCCTTCCTGAGAACCAGCAGGAACAGTAACCACACATACGCCTCCGGCCAGGTAACCCCTGAATCCCCTCTGCCTCTCTCAGACACGAACCTCCACCTGCCAGGGACTCCGGGTGTGGTGCAGGTTTCAGAGTGTTAGCTTGAACAGAAATGTACCCTTCTTACATACTGGAGATTGGAATGTACGAAAAAGGCTCCCAAACCATGAAGCCCCAGGATTGTCTTAACATGTTCTCAAGTTGCTTCCTTGACGTCAGCAACCAGCCAAAGGAAGGGCCTGTGGATCAGTTTTTTGTGCCCTTTGCCATCCTGTGCTCACAGCATCATTTCTGAATAGGCAGCTCAGCCCTTCATGAAGGGATGATGTGGAGGCAGTGGGTAGGATGTGCATTCGACTTCCTGGAAGCTGGAAGCCAAGTGGGCAGGAACCTCTGTTCCAGGGGCGGGGCCTAACAGGAAGCTGATGCATGTCAGTCCGTGTGGGTCTCCCGGCCTTGTTTGATTCAACTCAGTGGAGAAGATTCAGAGCCCGTGGCTTTAGGGGCTGCTTGATCTTGCTTCCTGTCATTTTTCCATTTTCTCATTACCTTGCTTTCCCCTGCTTTTCCTTTGTCTACTTCCTTCTTCCTTCGTTGATTGACCCAACTGGGTAGATCTTGACTTCTGACTTCAAAGATGGCCTGGAGGTTACTGGACCACACCACGCCTTGCAGGACAGGCCTGATCCAGGACAGGGAACAACTGCCAGTTTCAGTTTCATACTTGTGGTTTGTCTAGTCTTAGGCTAGGGGCTAGAGGGGATTCAGAGAAGTATCAGGCGTAGTCCTGACCTGGGGGAGTTAGAGTCAAATAGAGTCTCACAACTATTTATTGAGCATCTCCTCACTTGTGGTTTGTCTAGTCTTAGGCTAGGGGCTAGAGGGGATTCAGAGAAGTATCAGGCACAGTCCTGACCTGGGGGAGTTAGAGTCAAATAGAGTCTCACAACTATTTATTGAGCATCTCCTACGTGCCAGGCACTATTCCAGGGGGATAGAAGAGTAAACCAGACTGATGGGTCCCAGCCCTCATGAAGCTTACAATCTACTGAGGGAGACATCCAATGAACATCTAAACACAATTAATTCAGCTAGTGATGGCAGTGCTGAGGAGGGCGATGTGGCCCCAGTGGTGGGGCCAGGAAGGGTGGTAAATTCAAGCACATTGTACAGGCCAGGCCCCTCTGAGGAGGGAGGCTTGGACTGAGACTTGCATGATGGAAAGGTGCCGGCTACATGGAGAGCCAGAAACAAGAGTCCCAGGCAGAAGGACCAGGGAGCACAGAGACTCAGAAGTGGGCCTGAGTTGGGTGTCTTTGAAGGAGAGAAAAAAAGGTCAGAGTGGTTGGGGGCATGTAAATAAGGTGGAGAGTGAGGGAGATGAGACCAGAGTGGTGCTCAGGGACTGGATCACACAGGGCGTCAATCCCTGAAAAAGAAGGTTAGAACTTCAGATGGAGATAGGCGGAAGCTTTAGGAGAGGGTAGCATGACCTGGTTCACATCTTTGAAAGATCTTCCTGACTGCTATGTGGAGAATGGATTGGAGATCAGCAGGACCGATTGGGGAAAAACCTTTCCTAAACCAAGTGAAGAGTTGAGACTAACCTACGTGAAATTTATGAAGAACTGTTAGATTCCAAACTCTGGGGTATGAGCAGTAACAGCTTCGTGGCTGGGGTTATGCCATCTCCAGCCTCTCTGGATTCTCCCAGGCTCACAATAGCCCAACAGAAGCTTGTCCTAGTTGAACCAGTGACCAAATTCCATTATAATTGAAATGTCAGGTGCATCTTTTCAATCGAGCATGTATTGAATGATTTCACATTCATTCATTGGATCCCTAAAAGGAGTAGGCACTGTGCAGAGTGCTGGTGGGCTATGGTGAGAAGAATGGGTCTGGGCCTGCCCTCTTGCATCTTCAGTCTCAGGTGTCTTTGCATCTGCTGCTGGACGAGTTAAATACCTAGGCCTAGAAGGGTTTTTTGTGCGTGTGTCTGTTTTAATAGCTCACTACTTAAAGTAAGCCACGGAGAAGCAACATCAACATTGCCTGGGAACTTATTAGAAATGCAGAGTTATCAGCACCCTCCCAGACCTACTGAATCAGAATCTGCAATTTAACAAGATCCCCAGGGGATTTGGATGCACTGGTTTAGAATGCAGCATGTGGTTCTTCCCTCGTGAGAGATGCTCATGCTCAAGTTCCAACCTGTGTCTGTTAATTTCCACGGAACATGCTTGT
>NW_007726350.1:741397-747310 GCF_000696425.1 Galeopterus variegatus | reverse complement strand
TGCAGAGTTATCAGCACCCTCCCAGACCTACTGAATCAGAATCTGCAATTTAACAAGATCCCAGGGGATTTGGATGCACTGGTTTAGAATGCAGCATGTGGTTCTTCCCTCATGAGAGATGCTCATGCTCAAGTTCCAACCTGTGTCTGTTAATTTCCACGGAACATGCTTGTCTCTGGCTCACCAACTATCTGAGATATTTCTAATGTGCTGATAGCTGTATACATTTTTTAAAATGGCATTTTCCCTGAGTATTTTTCATCTGCACACAGCATGTTCTTGATTTCAGTAAACCCTCCAAACAGAAGAGGAAATCTGTTAGTGTGATGAATTGAGCAGTCCCTTGGAATAAACTAAATTCCACTGGATTAAGCAGATAATATTTAAGAGAAGTTTCATTTTTGCTCCCTCATGATAGGGATATTTTAACAAGACTTAATCTTCATCGTCATCTGACTGAACAGATGAGATGAGCTTTCAAAGCCTCTGGCAACCAGACTTCTGGAGAATCAATCAACCTGTTTGTGTAGTCCTAATATGCACTCAGCATGCAGATATTTGGGACTTTGAGAAGAGATTCTATTCCTCCCCAGGTTTCTGGTTCTAGTACTTTCTGTGCCCTCCACTTCTCACCATGCCTCCTCCCCAGGACCTGGAAAATATGCTCTGTATCACAGAGACAAGGAAAGTTGACAAAAAGTATCCAGGGTTACAGGCATTAATTTATACACATACAATGATTTGGTGGCTCTTAAATTAGATATACAAAAAGATGTACAGAAACCAAGAGCTTTGCAATTGTAAAAATTTCATGTCATTTTGCTAAAAATATTTTAACTCATTATTGCTTGGGCCCTAGCATTGTAATTAGTGTCAATTAGCTTAAAGTTAAACAACCACCCCAAAACACAACTATAATCTGTCGTATTAGGCATCCAAATCCTGTGTTCCTTTGGGAGAACACCTGTAGTATGACTTCATTGCTTTCTCCCCTGCTTTGGGTGGCTGCTGGCTCCATTCCAGGTGTAGATAAGTTGGGATGGGAAAGGCGGCGTGAGGAACTTGTGTGTGCACGTGCACTGTGTGCTGTGCGTAGGGGTGGGCAGACACCATTCCTCCCCTTGAATTTCCCTCTTAAACCCCCTACAACTAACAGCTCTTACTCTCGCGTGATCCCCTACAGTGACATATTTCTAGCCTCCACAAACATTTTTTTGGTTAGTTCTTCTTGGGTTGAAGCTCATCTCTCTGCACAATGAGCACTGGACATTGTGTCTTTCCTCCTTTGATTTAGGGGTGGGGCACTGACTTCCAGTGTAAGAAGGGGAATCCTTCCAATCCTGTTCCCACCTCAGGTGAGTGAAAACATTGTCATCCCCTTCCATTAAGGTCCTTGCTAAGTGTCACTGTGGTGGGAAACCCTACAAATGTACTGTGGAGCTTTGAGCAGACCTTGCTGATTCCCATGCAAGGCAGACCTAGATCCTGGGAGGTCCACAAGACGCTGGCCTGCAGCCATAGCTGCACTCCCATGTGCAGAGGCACAGGCCTCTCTACCAAATCACACTTCTTGTCTCCTTGTAGTCCCAAAGTCAGCCCCTCAGGCCTCCCTGCCCAGTGAGGTAGGTACAGTCAGGGATTGGAGTCCTATCTGCCTATGCTCCATGAGCCCTGCAGCTGAAACTTCCCCAGACCACCCAGTGTGAATGGGGCTCCTCTCAGGATGGATGATAGCCATTAAGCCCATTTCCTTCAGTGTCTTGGTTGCTGTGAATAATGAATGGAAGAGGCAAAATCGTTAAGGCCTCAGGCTGGAAACAGTGGCACTGGGGAGCTGTGGGCCTAGGGCAGAGCCACAGACTCCTGGTAAAGTTGACACTGAAAAGACGAGGCTACCACCTCAGCATCTCTCTTCTTGCCTGTCTCCTCTAGTCCACAAGCTCCAACCAGCAGACATCAAAGTTGTGGCCGCCCTGGGTGACTCGCTGACTGTGAGTACTGAGCTGTGAACCAGGGTGGGTACCTCGGAGCCTGGCAAGGCCCTGTGCGGAATCAGCTCTTCCTCAGCACTAGCTTTGCAGTCAGCATTTAGCCCACGTTACCGAGGGCCAGCCTGCGCCAAGCACTGCGTGGAATGCTCTGCAGCTCCACCCTCCCCAGTCCCGCTCCCACCCCACCTCCTCCATGAGGCTGCCCCTCTGTCCCCACTGCCCCACTGTTTCCAGGCGTTTCACCGGTGTGTGAAGGCACTTGTCCAAGTCTGCCTGCCTTTATCAGGGGGGTCATCTCCATGTCCTCAGACTCAAAGAGTGGTAGGTCTGACCCACACACTGCCCAATGCCTCCCACCCCATTTAAGGACATGTTGATTGGGGCAGACGGAGCCCAGTTCATGGTACATAGCACAGTCTTGCTAAATGAATTGCATTAGCCAACTATTTAGCCATTGCTGTGTGTGCACAAGGAGAAAGAAATATGAGATACAGTCATGAGATACAGCCAGAAACTTGTCTGGCTAGGAAAACAAGAAACTTAGGTAGAAGGAGATGCATAATCACAGAGGTGATATTCAAGTCTTTTAAAATAGGATATTCATTTCTGTAGAAACAACCACCACCTCCATGTGTGTGAATGTGTTTTCACTTTGGTATAAATATGGAAAACACTTTGGAAGGGCACAGTCCAGGCTGTTAACCATTAATTAGCTCTGGTGGTTTGCGTATATGGGTAGGGGCAAGGAGGGGATGTGGAATCTGTGTCAGGTCAGGATTCTTAAGGTGGGGTAGATTATTCATTTCTTTTAAAACTTTGTATGGTTTCACTGGTTATGGTGAACATATGTTACTTTTGTAGATTTCAAAGAGGAGTTTCTTCTTTTTTTTTTGAGGAGGGGATGTGGAATCTGTGTCAGGTCAGGATTCTTAAGGTGGGGTAGATTATTCATTTCTTTTAAAACTTTGTATGGTTTCAGTGGTTATGGTGAACATATGTTACTTTTGTAGATTTCAAAGAGGAGTTTCTTCTTTTTTTTTTTTTAAGACATGGCATTGAGAGAAAGCTTTACAGAGGAGGTGGGAACTGATGAGGGACTTAGAGAATGAATTAGAGACTTAAGGGGCTGGCAAGGAGGAAGTCCAGCATTGCAGGAAAGGATGCAGTGGATGGGAACAGGGCAGACCAGCCCAAGGCCCTCATGCTTCAGAAGCCATGACAAATAATTCGCTTAGACCTGAAGGCTTGTGTGGACCGGGAAGGAGGAAGGAGAAGCCAGATTACGGTGAGCTCAGAGCACTGATGAAGGGGTTTGACTTTGATCCCGAAGGTAAGGAAGACTCACTGAAGGGTCAGAGTCGGATGGGGGTGGGGGTGCGTGAAGAAAGAGGTGTGCTCAGAAGAGCAGGTAGGCAGCCCTGCTGGCAGGAAGGGGACAGAGAGTGGAGACTGTGAGGTCAGGTGGAGGCCAGAGTGTTATCCGTGGCAAGGTATGAGAGTCTCAGCTGGAAACATGGCAAAGGGAACAGAAAGAAAGGGACGGGTGCTAGGAAGGTTGGGAAGGAAGAATGACAGGACTTGGTCATTGGCTGTTGGTAGAGGACTGGGGAAAAGACTGTGTCACCTTAAACTCAGTGTAAGGTGGCCTGGAGAAAAGGCAGTAACATTTTCAGAAAAGGCAACCCCAGTCCTGGCTGCTACGCCAGGGCCAGAGGGCCTCTCTCAGTGCCCTCAGCCTTCTCCCTGGCACGGCCGAGGCCTGGAATCTTCTCTTTGCTTTTCATAGACAGCAACAGGAGCTCAACCAAGCGGCTTCACCGACACAGCCATCCCCTGGAGGGGATTCTCCTGGAGGTGAGGATGCTCTTGGCTCATTCTCTACTGATGACGCTCCCCCAGAGAGACTTGAGCGGTGTGTTTCCCCTCTTACTTCACGAGGAAACTCCCCGATGCTTGTTAGCCCTGAGGGTGACGAGAATGGTGCCCCAGGGCAAAATCTCTGGTTCTGACTCACCCATACAGCAATGCGTGGAGAAGCAGCTTGGGCGATTTTAACAAACACACTTTCTTTTTCGCAGCATTGGCGGGGATGGGGTCTTGGAGAATCACACCACCCTGCCCAGTAAGTAGCAACACTGAGACACAACATCGTTATGGCCATAGCAACCCCTTGCTGAGGCCAGGGCCTCCCCATTGTAGGAGGGGAAGAGAAGGTTATCTGCAAGGAGGGAGGTCAGCCAGAACCCTCCTGCCCCGCACCTGTGCCCCAACACCACAAGCCCATCTCAGTTCCCCCGGGGCTCCTGCTGCCTCTCACCTGTGCTGTCTGCCTCTTCCCTCTTTAAAGACATTCTGAAGAAGTTCAACCCTTACCTCTTTGGGTTTTCCACCTCTACTGTGGAGGATTCAGCAGGACTAAATGTAGCTGTGGAAGGGGCCAGAGCTAAGTGAGTAGGCGTGGGCATGGGACAGGGAGTGGAGGGCAAGCTGAGAGATCAGGGTGGGGAACAGGGGAGGAGAGAAGGGGAATGTCTGGAAGCCTGGTCCCGGGTGGGCAATAATAGCTGTGCATGCAGCCCTTCCTACTTGCTGGCCCTGGGCCAAGCCCTCCACATGCATTATCACATGTAATCCTCACACCCTTGGACATTGGCACTGTTATGAGGACACTGAGGCTTATAAGGTTTCCTGAACAGCCAAGATTACCCAGCAAGTTATCAGAGGAGCCAGGATCAGACCCTGCCTGAATCCAGAGCCTTCACTCTGACCACTGTGCTGTTACTGCCTCTCCAGGCCAGTAGGAGGGGCACATCCATCCTGGACCCCCAGGTACTGTCCCTGCTGGCTCCAGCCCACCTCCTGACCAGCAGAGGCACAGGTCCAATGTGTAGGGCAACTGTCAGCACCTCCAGAGCTCAGTGCATGACCCCGTGGATGTCTGCCCTTCCTTTCTTCCCCCCTTGCCTCAGAACCTCGAGTCTGTGACCCTGAAAAAGCTGTATTCTGCCACCAGGGAGTTAGATGTCAGGGCCCCCAAAGCATGGTGGTGTTTGTTTTTACTGGGCTTTCTGTGGTTGGCAGCAACCCGGATAATTAAAGCTGAAACGCCCGACCGGGTTCATTGATTCTCTGCATGGAGCGTGCTGGGTGTTTGCTTTGTAGAAGAGTTGCTACGCTCAGATCACCAGGGAAACGACACTGGCTTGACTCACTCTGTGTATAGGGAACGTTCCTTTCAGAAGCAGTAACACGGGACCCACGCTCAATTTGCGTTGCTGAGCCATAGGAAGCGATGTCAGTTCCTCGACGTCACAAGCAGGAAGAACCTATTTTCCTGCAAAAACTGGGCTTCACAGGGTCATTATACTAACATCTAAGAACTACTATTATGATTGATAACTATTATTATCATCATCATCACTTTATTATTATTCTACAGCCCAGGCTTCATTAACCAGGGGTTGGTTCCTCAGTCTGCTGACATTCAAGCCCCTTTCCTCCTCCTCACTTCACTTCTCTTGATGCCTTTTCTATTTTATTGATGTTTGGCGCCTCCACCAGAACAGAGTTGGCCCAGGGGGAAGTCGTTGAGACATGCAGCTTCTTGTTAGTATCTCTGATGTCCAGTGTTAGGGGAAAGGTGAGGAGTCCATTGACTTAAGTAAGCTAGTTTAGGGAATAGTTCTATGACTTTCCTTTATCTCCACTCTGTTTATTAGTGTGGTTAAGGATGAGCTCACCTAAAGAGAAAGAGGAATACCATAGCAGAACACCTAAGATCATGAGGTCTCGGGTCAGACCATCTGTGTCTACATTCTGGCTCCAGGACTTGCTAGCTGTGAGACCTTAGCAAGTTGCCCACCATCTCTGAGTCTTACTTTCCTCACCTATAAATAGGGATAATGATACCTTCCTTTCATGG
>NW_007726350.1:739452-740651 GCF_000696425.1 Galeopterus variegatus | reverse complement strand
ATACCATAGCAGAACACCTAAGATCATGAGGTCTCGGGTCAGACCATCTGTGTCTACATTCTGGCTCCAGGACTTGCTAGCTGTGAGACCTTAGCAAGTTGCCCACCATCTCTGAGTCTTACTTTCCTCACCTATAAATAGGGATAATGATACCTTCCTTTCATGGTTGTCATAAGGATTAAATAAGTAATCCATGGAAAGAATTTAGTATAATACGTAATACACATGTACACAAGAAATTTACCATTATTAGGATATTTAGTTTTAAAGTTTTATTCCACATCTAACTTGGCTTCCATCAATCAATAAGCAAGAATTCAACGCCTGTGAAGGACTGAGCCTTGAGGTGGTGATTAAAGGGTACAAGAGAATCAAAAGGTGAACTCCCTGCCCACAAAGAGCTTGCAGTCTAGTTAAGGAAACTAAACAAACCAAATACCTTTTGGAAAAAGACAGTGTTTGATATGGCAACATTGCAGACTGAAATAATTTGGTACTTAAGTCATGGAGTGCAGCTGAGAGAACAGGAGAGTGTAAAGTATGAACTGGACAGTCTAAAGACAGATGCAGACCCTGAAAGGACCCCCAAAATGATCTGGTCCAATCTGTTTCTTTAAAACATGAAAAAAGTCAACCCTACCAGCATCCAGTAACTTGTGAAAGCTCACACACAAGTTAGTGGCAGAGCTGAAAGTAGAATCTCTAGTTGCCGGAGTAAAAAAGGAAATAGAAGAGATGTGGATAAACGAGCCCAGAGAGAAGGCTCATGGGGACGCAAGACTCAGTCTGGGCCTGAAGGGTGGGACGGAGATGGCTAGGAAGAGGGAGGAAGTAGACATTCCTCCCCCACCACCACCCGTGCGGGCGTATCACCCATGAATGCTCTCAGGCATGTCTTGAACCTATTAAAAGGTTATAGGCACTTCTGTGGTCACCTTTAACCAGGACAAGCTTGCTTTATAGCTTTCTGATGTGCCCATCTACAGCAATGGCGTATGGGATATGATCCTAGGTGTATAAATTCTTCTTAATGAGAAACAAGGGCAGGGATGATGTCACGCGTGCTTGGCCATGTGCCCAGCTGACTGTGGACATGCAAAGATTTTAAATGGCATCCTGTACAGTTACTGCTTTTATGACTTTTTCCAAGGAAGCTTCCATGGGCTGTATCCCTTTTTTTTTTTTTTTTTTTTTAAAAA
>NW_007726350.1:646038-738674 GCF_000696425.1 Galeopterus variegatus | reverse complement strand
CGGGGCCTTGGTGTTATCAGCACCGCACTCTCCCGAGTGAGCCACGGGCCGGCCCGAGTATCCCTTTTGTTGACTTAACTTCTCATATACATATCTTTTTCTAAAAAAGAAAAAACAACATTATTGAGGTAAAATTGACACACAATAAACTGCACATATGAAAAGTATACGATCTGATAAATTCAACACATGTGTATACCTGTGAGACCATCCCCACAATCAAGATAACAAGCATGTCCATCACCCACAGGAGTCTTCTCATGCTCTTCGTAATCTCTCCCTCCCACCCCTTCTGGTCTCTACCCACTCCCCAGGCAACCACTGACCTGCTTTCTGTCACTATAAATTAATTTGATTTTTCTAGAATTTTATATAAATGAAAGCAAAGAATAGGCACTCTTTTTTCATGTCTTTTCTCATCTAGCAAAATTAATTTGAGATTCATCCATGTTGTTGGTTATATCGATAGTTCATTCCTTTTTATTGCTGAGTACTATTCCATCGACGTACATATCTCTTATCCAGAACACCCAATGGCATCATTTTATTTATGGCAGACACGTGGGGGATGAAAGGAGATCATATTTGTCTCCCCCATCCTATTTTGTTGGAAGGGCAAAAATAAATAAGTAAATAAAAAGCAAAGAAGGGGACTGATAGAGAAATCTGGAGTAACTACAGAGAAGAAAAACGAAAGGACTAAAGAGCAGAGAGTGGGGCTCAGAAGTAAAGATTAAAGGAGTCATTAAGCCTGGAAAGGAGAAAGTTGAGGGATAATTTAGGGCTGTGACTTTGTTCAAATATACAAAAGGTTATTCTTAAAATAGGCAACCGAATAAGAAATGAACGGGCTCCACTTGCAATGAAAAAGCCTGATGAAATGTAAGGGGAGATCCCCGGTGGGAAGGTTGACCAGATCCCAACCCAAGTGGCCCCCTTTAGCCCTGCTGAAGGAGGGCTGGACCAATGTGGCCCCGAGGCCCATGGCAGGCCTTTGGTTATTACTAGGCTGAGATTTCTTAAGAATGGAAAGCCTTTCGATACATTCTGAAGGAACAAACTTTGTATAACATTATTCGTTCTGAAGCACCTCTCCTCCTAGGCCAAAATCCCATGGCTTGAGCCCTTGCTCCTGAGCCAGCTCTAACACCCCCTTCTCTTCTCTCTGACTAGGGACATGCCAGTCCAGGCCCAGAACCTGGTGACGCTAATGAAAAACAGCCCCGTGAGTACAGGACCCAGGCCACCCCTGAAATGTGCCCAGTTGGCTGGGGAGAGTAACACAGCCCTATAAGAACCCCCTCTGTGCCATAGCAACTCCTGTTCTGGGCTTGCGCCTAAGAAAGACCACACGGACCCCTAAGGAGCAGGCCTCCCCACAGAGGCTCCCGCTTTGCTTGCCCTCTTGTCCCAGGCATATCCACCCCTAGGCCCGGCTGCAGTAGGGCGAGGTGGAGCAGAGAGTTGGCTGAGATCTCAGCCTTGGCCTCTGGCAGCTTCCTGCTTTAACCAAGAGTTGGCTTCTCAGAGCCCTATTATGTAAACACAAGGTTCTAAAAATAGGCTGCTGATTCCAGTCCAATCTTTCCTCCTTCCCACTCACCCTGCCCCTCTGAAACTTCTCACCAGCACTTTTTCTTTTTAATGCACTGGGTTTATGCCTCGGAATTAAGCTCCTGGCAGGACTCCTATTATGGTGGTGGCTGAGTGGGAAACCAGCTCTTGTGGGGGCCTCCCCAGCCCCCACCCCACCTCTCAGTCCATGCTGGGCTCTTCCTCCAGATTCCCCTTCTCGGACTCAGCGCCTAAGAGCTCTTCCAGGACGCAGCACTGGGCTTCTGCCTCCAACCGTATCTTTGCCCCCAGCTCTTTCCAAGGTCTTTAGATCGCATTTCAGGGGTTGTTTATTCGCTTGGCCTTTCATGGGCTCAGGGAAGTGTGGAACCATCCACTCTCTATTTCTCGGCGGGCTGCAGCTTTCTTTAGATGATTTCAGGGGGAAAACAGCCTTTCACTGCTGTGTGAGCAGACACACATTCCTGTCGAGCTTCTCTCCTGAGGCACCAAGTTCAGGGTTGGGGGCCCCACTGTGCATCTTCTCTCCATTGAAATCCACAAAGAGGGTGAAAGGCACCAGGGAGGGGGCTGGCTGGCTAGCCTGGTAGGCACCACCTGCACGTGCCCCCCACCAAGGCCTGAACTCAGGATCTTCTGTCCCCTCAGAAAATCAACCTGCAGAAAGACTGGAAGCTGGTCACACTCTTCATTGGGGGCAACGACTTGTGTCATTACTGCGAGAATCGGGTAGGCCCCTGACCAACCCCATGGGGGAGCTGGGAAGGAATTTGCTGACCTCTGTCCTGTCTTTGCTCAGGCCCTGGCCTCCACCCATGCTTCTCCCTCATGGGAGTCCCATGCGTCTGACTCACACATGCTGGGTGAGGGCCTGGCCTTTTCTACTGCCTGAACGGCCCCTGGGAAAGCAGCCACGGTGGTTCCCCGATTCCAGCAGAAGGTCTAGATGGACCTGCTCTTTGGGCCCTGCTGAAGAGGCCACCTCTCCCACGCACACACTCACACACACTCACACATATACACACTCACACACACACACACACACACACACACACACACATATTCCAGCTAGGTAACTAGCAATTCCCACCCAGGCTTGCCTGGAGTCCCTGCCCTGTTTGTTTTAGTTTTTGAGGGGGGAGGGGAAGATGAAACAATGTTATATATGGGGTTGGATAAAATTGAACTAGTCCTGATAGTGTGGCTTGCTGCCCTCCAGGATGTCACAAGTTAACCAACCTCAGCCAGCTGGCCCTGGACCCCAGCCTCATTCCTAATGTTTCCACGGGGAATTTGTCCAGACTTACAAATTTTAAGTTATAACTTTTGGAATACAACTTGTTCTAAGTTGAGGACATCCTATATTTGATTTGGCGAGAAAAAGGCAGCTGCCCTCACTCAGAGGTTCTGGTAGAATGTTTGACAGTCACGTGGGGTGGGGAGAAGAAGGCATTTGTCACTCCTCATGGCTCGTGGGGACCAACGAGCAAAGTCTTGTTGAGAATTATCCTTCCCCACATCGCCCACACATTAGATGCAGAAGCGACCCAACCCCATGAGGATTTAAATATTGCTGTGGCCTCGACGCCGGGGATGCCTGGAAACCAGAAGTGATCCCAGAACTGCCTGCAGACACTTGGTGTAGGGAAATGCCCTGTACTAGCTCCCCATGCGAAGTCAGGTTTATACATCTGAGAGCATCTTTTTGTGAAAGGTGTGAAAGGACAGGGGGTAGGGGTGGGGACAGAAACCCTTGGACCCCCACAGTCCCTCTCCTGTTTTAACTCTTCAGCATGGACTGTCTTCTTGCTCACTCCCCCACCCAACCCCAACTCCCAGCACCCATTCAGGTGGCTGTGGGCAGGAACTCATCAGAGATCGGGTATCTGTGGAGCACTTTTCTGCACCCAGCACACAGCACTGAGCACACATAATCTCACCTGGCCTCAGCACTTTGTCTCAAAAGTTAACAGGCTGCCTGAGCTCTCGCCTCCTACAGGAGTGTTTGGTGCTGCTTCCTGGGCGCCTCAGCTCCTGCACACTTGCATTCTTCTGTGTTTAGTATGACAGCGTCCAGACACCACCCACCCTCGGGTATCAGTCTCCTGAAACCTCCTAAGGAGCTCAGAGCCATATCCAAAAACATATGCTTGTCTTCCTCACACTATAAAGCCCCAAGATTCTGTCAGCAAGCATTTAGTGAGCATCTACTATCTACCTTATACGCATCACCCAGGATGCTATGGGACACCTCTAAATCAGCCTCGTGTCGGGGAGATGGGTCAGAGGAAGAGACCCTTGGCTGAGTCATAAGGAATAGTAGAAGTTAGGGGGATACAGGAGAGCCAAGGGTTCCAGACAGTGGGACCAGCACGGACCAGAGCCCAGAGGAAAGAGTGTGGTCGTCAGGGGCACTGAAAGTGGCTGGAGAAGTTGCCAGGCCCCGCCCCATCAGTCTGCCTTTGGGTTTGAGATGTGTGGTGGGGGTGGGGACTGTTCATGGTGTCTTGGAGGAGTCAGGGATAGCTTCTTACAAGAGACTCTGTGTCAATCAGCAATAAGGACTGTGCTTCCCAGCCTGGCCAGAACCACCTCTGTACCTACTCTGCCATCAGCCCAAGCCCCAGGGCTCTCCTGTGCTCTTGTTCTCTTCTCAGAGTGGAAGCCAGTGTCTGAAGCGAGCCCCTTTTTTCTTCACAGGTGACCTACCCAGCCAGGGAGTATATAAAGCACATCGAAAAGGCCCTGGACATCCTCTATGAGAAGGTAGGAAAGAGCAACTACACGTTCCCGGGTCCTCCCAGCAACTTGCCTGTCTGCTCCCTCACTGGGGGGTTCCCTCCCTGGGTGCATCAAGGCAGGTTTTGTTCAGTTAGATGCACATTGAGCAGAGACTGCCATGAGTGGTAACCTGGATGGCATGGGAGGCAGGCAGCTCCAAGCTCCTTTGCAGAGGAAATTCTAACCAGACTGTGCAGCAGCAGAGAGCTTGCCTCTGGAGCCAGTTGGCCTTGGTTTTCAGCTGGGCACTGTGGCTTACTAGCAACATGACTTTGGGCAAGTGACTGCTCTGTGTCTCAGCTTCTCTATCTGTGAAGTGGGAGCACTAAAGAAGATTCAGTGAGATAATACAAGTTACATTCCCCTCTCTAGGCCTCAGTTTCTTCATTGGTAAAACTGGGGAGGGGCAAGGTAGATTATAGATGATCCCCAGGCTCCTTCCTGCAGTGGCCAGTGCCCTTTTCCCAGAACTGCCTGGGGACTAAGGAAGCCCACCTCTCTGCTGTCCACAGCTTCCAAGGGTGTTCGTCAATGTGGTGGAGGTCATGGATATGGCTGTCCTGCACCAGGGTCAGAGAGGGAACTGTGTTGTGCTGGCAACTCAGTAAGTGGATGGGTCACGGACTATGGGCAAGGGCACCTGGGGAGAGGAGGGCTCACAGACGCCAAAGGAGGAGACCAGTACAGGCAGAGCCAGGCAGGCCTGTCCAGAAGGCAGACATGAGCAATTACCCCAGGGCTTGGAAAACCATTTGGAAGTGCCTCTGCATTATTGGATGCCTACTGTATGCAAGCCCCTTCATCTCTCTGGACCCCAGTTTGCTTTTCTGTAAAGTCAGAGAGACACACCAAATTATTCTTAAAGCTCCCTGACATTGTCTATGATTCCAAAGTCCAACATTGGCAAGTTGCTCCCTGTTGAGAGGCCGCATAGGGCAGTGAGCTTTCAAGACAGATACAGCTGGCCTCAAGTCCTGGCTCTGCCATTTAGGAGCTATGGCACCTTGAACACACCATATAATCTCTGTGGGCTTCTTACTCTTCACCTGTAAAATGGGGATACCTTCCTCACAGGGTGGATGGGAAGCTGAGAAATAAATGCGTGGAAGGTGACTGGTCCACCTGAGACTCTCAGGAAACAGTAGTTTTTATTCTGTCTTTGATAGGATCTGTCCTTGAAATCTGGGCTTACAGGCAAGGCACTGGCAGGCAAGACAAGAATTCCTGTTGGGGGCTAGAATTCATTAAAGCTGAGGCCAGAGGGGCTCCCAGAGTTTGTATGACTATTGCTGTGGGGGAGAAGATTCTGCAGGGAGCTGAGGAGTCCTATCTGGAGTCGAGTAGATTTGCAGTGAAGGTGACCAGCTGGTTCCCATGCTCTCTGGGAACCCTGCCCCCAGCTGGAGTGGCCAGTGGTTGGGGGATCGAGATGGTTCCTCCAGAGTCTGCTGGTGTTGTGTTCCACCTTGTCAGAGGTGTTTCAAGCTGGTTGACCCTCCCCAGCTTCCCAGTGGGCTGGAGCCCTAAGGAAGAGTCCTATGCAGTTAGAACTAGAGCTGAGAGGCCTCTGGAACAAGAGTGATTCCAAACCAAAAGACAATCGTTCTCTGGAGAGATCTCAGGGGCCACAGGCTTGGGAAGGAGTGGACAAGGGCAAGGGGAGTGGGCAGCCTCTCTGCAGCGAGACCCAACATCAGGGACCGGCTCTTCTGCTTCTCTCTAAGTGAGCACCTTCCAGACCTCATGCCCTGCACTATGGTTCTGTGACCTGGGTCCAGGAGTCAGCTAGGGGTGTGTTCTGGGGGGTCTTGTGTGTCGCTCTCTGCCCCTACCCCATGTGAGGCAGCACGGGCTGCAGGTCCCTGTGGGGAGCTGCTTCCTCTGTGACAGTCAGCCTCCCAGGAGGACAGAGCCCAGCCACCCCAGGGAGCCTCGACACAAGGTTCCTTGTCTTCCAGGAGTGAATGCTCTTGCCTCAAACACTCTCAAAACTCCCCAGAGATGTTGGAACTGAAGAAAGTGAACTGGAACTTTCAGGTGAGCCCACAGCCCTCCTCTTCCTGCCCGGCCAGCCAGGAGGCCCCTGTGCTCCCTGAGCAAGGACTCGGAAATCAAATCAGGTGTTCAGCAGGGGTTGACTGAGAGCCAGCCACTCCCTAAAAGGCAGATCACAGCCCCTGAAATACTTATCCAGGCGAACTGAACACCAAGACCAGGGACGGAGGGGAGCGAGAAATCCCAAAGTGGGAGCTGGGAGAGTCCCCACCTCCCAGCCCCAGCTCAGGCCTGAGCAGCACTTGTGAGCAGCACTTGTGAGCAGCACTGGGCTCCCAGAGTAGACTCCATGTGGTAGGTCCAGCCCCCACCCAGAACCGAGCATTATGGGCACCACCTCTACCCAAGGAGGAGAGGGATGGCGGTCACTGCCCTGGCCTCCCTGCTTCCCTCCTTTCTACTCCACTCCGCCCTCCCCTCCTTAAGAACATTAGGCTTGGCCCCACCCTACTTACCCCCACCTCAAATTCTTCCCACCCCCGTCCTGTCTGCTCCCGTCTTTCCCTCGCTGGACATGCCCACCCTGAGCCTTTCTGGAAACTGATCCATCTTCATTCATGAGGCAAGTCTTCCTTCCTCCTCGAAGAAGCTTCCCCTGAGTAAACTTCACTCTCAGATATCTCCCCATACCAAACTCAGCCTGCAGTCGATGGACTTTAAAGCCTTCTCTGGTTCTAATGTTTTTACATCTTGTCCCATTTTTCCAAACAGGTGATAAACTCCTTGAGGATAAGTACATCTAGTCTATTCCTTTTACATTCCCTTTTTTGGCACTTAAAAAATCTAATGACTGTGGACTCTCATCCCCCAAAGTTCACAGGCATTTGGGGGAGCCAGTGTTGAGAAGCTCCCCATGTGAGCTGGATGTGAACTGGATGGAGCCCATGTTTTAATCAACCTTTTCATGCAGTGAGAGCTGGGGTGGCCTTTGGTCCAGGCAGCCTGGTCAGTGGCTCAGGTCCAGCCCTGCAGAGGTTTCACAATGAGCTGGTGGAGCCCTGTGCTCCCCATGTGAGCTGTATGTGAACTGGATGGAGCCCATGTTTTAATCAACCTTTTCATGCAGTGAGAGCTGGGGTGGCCTTTGGTCCAGGAAGCCTGGTCAGTGGCTCAGGTCCAGCCCTGCAGAGGTTTCACAATGAGCTGGTGGAGCCCTGCAGATGGGGAGCTTCTCCAACCAGGGACCACTAGATTCAGCTCACCTCTGGTCCTGAGGACCAGCGTAGAGCCTGAAAATGCAGGTGCTCACAAAAGGTGCAGAATTCAGGAATGTTTGTATCGTATAAAAGTGACTCCTTTAAGTCACCTTTGTCCAGGGTGGGTTCCCCCCCCCCACAGCTGCCCAAGGCCACAGGAATAGACCCTGTCTGCCAGCCTTGCCACGAGGGCTGAGCAACCTCCTCCCATCCCCAGAGTGCCATCTCCAGGTTCTCCTACTGGCGCCAGTACCTGCAGCGCGAGGACTTTGCCGTTGTCGTGCAGCCTTTCTTCCGAAACACTCTCCTCCCGCTGAATGAGGTGAGCTGTGGGGATTTCTGGATGCCTCGTGTGGGGAGGCATTGTCTTTGGCGATGAATGTATTTCCTTCTGTAAGTGGGCTTTTTCTTGACCATCTCTCTCCAAGAGGACTCCCAAGGGTTGCTTTTTCTGCTTTTATTTCTTTTCCTTTTTTTCTTTCTTTCTTTTTTTTTTTTCCTGGCATGATTGGAATTTAGATGTACTTGGAAAGAAAAGTAGAAAATCAATAGTGACCAAACTCCCCAGGCATGGACCTGATATTTGCTGGATTGGGGTAGAATGGAAAGCTTCCTAAAAATACTGATTTTCAACTATTACGCCAGGGGTGCTGAAGGGATGGATTGTGTCTGTGGACAGCTACAATTCATGTCTGTTAAAAAGAAAATCCNCACCCTACTTACCCCCACCTCAAATTCTTCCCACCCCCGTCCTGTCTGCTCCCGTCTTTCCCTCGCTGGACATGCCCACCCTGAGCCTTTCTGGAAACTGATCCATCTTCATTCATGAGGCAAGTCTTCCTTCCTCCTCGAAGAAGCTTCCCCTGAGTAAACTTCACTCTCAGATATCTCCCCATACCAAACTCAGCCTGCAGTCGATGGACTTTAAAGCCTTCTCTGGTTCTAATGTTTTTACATCTTGTCCCATTTTTCCAAACAGGTGATAAACTCCTTGAGGATAAGTACATCTAGTCTATTCCTTTTACATTCCCTTTTTTGGCACTTAAAAAATCTAATGACTGTGGACTCTCATCCCCCAAAGTTCACAGGCATTTGGGGGAGCCAGTGTTGAGATGCTCCCCATGTGAGCTGTATGTGAACTGGATGGAGCCCATGTTTTAATCAACCTTTTCATGCAGTGAGAGCTGGGGTGGCCTTTGGTCCAGGAAGCCTGGTCAGTGGCTCAGGTCCAGCCCTGCAGAGGTTTCACAATGAGCTGGTGGAGCCCTGCAGATGGGGAGCTTCTCCAACCAGGGACCACTAGATTCAGCTCACCTCTGGTCCTGAGGACCAGCGTAGAGCCTGAAAATGCAGGTGCTCACAAAAGGTGCAGAATTCAGGAATGTTTGTATCGTATAAAAGTGACTCCTTTAAGTCACCTTTGTCCAGGGTGGGTTCCCCCCCCCCACAGCTGCCCAAGGCCACAGGAATAGACCCTGTCTGCCAGCCTTGCCACGAGGGCTGAGCAACCTCCTCCCATCCCCAGAGTGCCATCTCCAGGTTCTCCTACTGGCGCCAGTACCTGCAGCGCGAGGACTTTGCCGTTGTCGTGCAGCCTTTCTTCCGAAACACTCTCCTCCCGCTGAATGAGGTGAGCTGTGGGGATTTCTGGATGCCTCGTGTGGGGAGGCATTGTCTTTGGCGATGAATGTATTTCCTTCTGTAAGTGGGCTTTTTCTTGACCATCTCTCTCCAAGAGGACTCCCAAGGGTTGCTTTTTCTGCTTTTATTTCTTTTCCTTTTTTTCTTTCTTTCTTTTTTTTTTTTCCTGGCATGATTGGAATTTAGATGTACTTGGAAAGAAAAGTAGAAAATCAATAGTGACCAAACTCCCCAGGCATGGACCTGATATTTGCTGGATTGGGGTAGAATGGAAAGCTTCCTAAAAATACTGATTTTCAACTATTACGCCAGGGGTGCTGAAGGGATGGATTGTGTCTGTGGACAGCTACAATTCATGTCTGTTAAAAAGAAAATCCAAAATCTGGGAGTTTTTCCAGCAATATCTGAGCCAGTGGGCAGCAATGTTGAGAGGCTGAAAGGAGGCATGCCCTGGGTACCTTCTGGGAGGAGAGGGGCAGAGAGCAGTGCCTTCTCCCTGGATGGTAATTTCCTTGTCCTCGGTCACAGAAAGGGACTGCTGACCTCACCTTCTTCTCCAAGGACTGTTTCTACTTCTCAGAACGTGGTCATGCCCAGATGGCCATTGCACTCTGGAACAACATGGTGAGTGGCTGAGGGCCTGATGGGCTTGTGTCAAAGGGGGCAATCTAAGGATATTGACTCTAAGTCCCACAGTGACAAACCTACTAGCTGACAAGGCTCCTTTCTCCCCAAAGCTCGAAATGGCAGTACACTTTACATGTGTGTGTATTCAACTTTATACACCCACATACCACCCTGTGGAAACATACTGGAGGGAGTAACTTTGTAAACAGATAGACTGCATCAAAATATAAGCTTCAGCCACTTACTGTGTGACCCTGAGCAAATGATCTCTCTGACCATCTGTATGAACATCTGTAACATTGAAAACGACACAGATCTCAGAAAATTGAGATACTGTATATGCAGAACCCAGAATAATTAGCATTCAACAAATGTCAGCTCCAATACCTTCCAACACTCCAGTCTCAACACATTCCCAACCATTATTTCTTTAAACAGCAAAAGTAAAGATGCAGCTCCCACCCCACTCTCAGTCCCTTCTCAATTTCCTCTCCTTTCAGGAAAAGAAAAAAAAAAAAAGTAAAGATGCACACAGCCTGTTTTCCCAGCCTGCCACCTATTTCAGTCCTTTCTGATGTGGTGGAAGGGGACCTTATGAAATGAACATGCAGCACAGGGGCCACAGGAACATCTGGCCTTATGCCTCACCCCTACCCTTTTCGCTACTAAACGATCAGCTGTGTTTGCACAGGGCTTGGCTGGTCACCCGCAACAGCTGGATCCTCTTGTGCAGAGCAAATGAAATGACTTCCCAGAAAGGCTTCTTTTGATCTAGGCTTGGTGGATAACCCAATCCCCACCCCGACCTGCGTGTTCCCTCGTTTCTCCCATGACAACTAAACAATCTACACTCCTGCTGCTTTTACCGCAGTTTCGGGGCCATGGTGTCTCTGCCAACCACCGCTGTGCAGATGCCCACCCCTGCCAGCTCGCCCAGCGTGCCCAGGGTCTTGCTCGGCTGACTCACGGTGTTGACTTTCCCCTTGGCTACACCACCTCCGTCTCGCTAACGACCTCTTCTTTGCAGAACAGCGTGTCAGCAGGTTTCATCATCGGCCTGTTTAACTGCAGACTCAGCTTTCCTCTACTTCTGTTGTCCTGGGGTCTTCCTCCTGTTGATACCACATACCTGCCTGTTCCTGAAACTTCCATCATACTCTTTCAGCCCAGGACTCTGAATCACAATCAAAATATCGTTGAGTTCCCTCCCAGCCTTCCCCACCCCCACAGTAATTTTTTAGATCAAAGTTTGCACACTATAATTCCTGAGCCTAGTTATGTTTCTTTGTGGATTTTGTTTTGAAGTCTCGTTGTCCTTCAGTGGCTGAGCCATGTGACTTCATTCTTTTTAAAAATCTCCCCAGTGAATAGGTATCTATCTATTCCCTGTCCCATTTTCCCCTAAGACCTTGGGGGAATCCACAGATTCCAAGAAAAGCCAGGAGAGCTAAGCCCTTGGCCTTTCCTTCCCAGCTTTTCCATCAGGGTCCTCCAAGCGTGCTCAAAGTGGGGAACCTCCAGGAATCTTCTAGGGCTCAATGCCATATTGATGATTCGAACATGAGAGTCCATTGGTCTCTTTCTGTGTGAATTAACAATATAGTTCTTGCCTTCTCTTCCAAGGCAGCTCAGTAGTTCTTCCTATTCACCCAGGTGAGGCTCTTACTTCATACAGGCAAGTGGGAGGGATTTAGATATGAAAACAAAAGGTGAACACTGCTATAGAACTGTATTGGGAAGACAAGACTACCTGTGATTCCCCATCCATTATTACCACAGCCATACCCTGAATTTAAAAATAACAAAAACAAAGCAAAACAAGACTAAAATCATCCACGAGTTTCTTCCTCTGTGCTATATAATTTGGGGGAAATAATTATATAGTCCAATGTTTTCATCCAAAATTATTTCAGACACAAAGCTATAGCACTACGCCAACTTTTCAAATCATCTTCTTACTGGATTTTCACCCCTAGAGTGATATAAAATAAATGATGGGCTGTTAGAACTGGAACAGATCTGAGAATTCATCTAGCCAGAACATTCTGTAGCTAAAATACAGAGACACGAAGCAATTCACCCAACATCACACAGCCGGCTAGTTAGGGGCCCAACAGGATTAGAGTTAAGGTTTTCCACATCTTCCCCTAGTGTCCTGGCCACACACCGCCCTTCCCTCAGCCCCCAACCTGATAAGTGCATACATAACCAGTGAATTCATGTCTCATAATTAAAGTGCTGTGACATAGTGTCTGCAGGCTTTGGCTGATGTTCCCAGGGTGCCCTGTTGGGGCAACAGACACATTTCATCTCTTGTCCTCCTCTCTTAATAGCTCATGCCTCCTTCTCCAGAGACCTTTGCAAAAGCAAAGCTGAAAACACCAGCAGTACCAGTGGATGGTTTCCTTTTCCTGTGCTTTCTTTTGTCTTCTCAAGGAGCTTTTCCTTCTCTTTTCTGAGACCTATTCCTCCACTGCTGCTGGCTCCCTCTTCTGCAGAAATCCTACTCTCAGCTTATATCTGCATCTCCCCAGGTGTAGGGTGACAACTCCAGCCTCCTAACGGGCCTCCCTTCCTCAGACTTACAGCTCTTAGAACAGCAGTTCTCAGCTGTGGCTGCATATTGGAATTATCTGGGGACTTTTAAAAACAATTAGTGCCTACTCCCACTTTGGAACACACTTTAGCATATCTAGTAACACCGAACATATATATTTCCGGTGACCCAACAAGTCCACTCCTAGGTATATCCCCAACAGAAAGGTATACACGTGTCCACCAAAAGATACACGCAAGAATTGTTATAGCAGCACTATTCATAATAGCCCCAAACCGAAAACTCCCCAAATGTCCACCACCAGCAGAATGAATAAACTGTGGCACATTCACGCAATCAAATATTAGGGCAGTGAGAATAAACGAACTTCAACAACATGCAACAATCTACATAAATTCCAAAATCAAGCAATTTAATACATGGGGTTAGAAGTCAGTATGGTGGTCTCTCACTGGAGGGTGAATAGTACCGGAAGGTGGTGGGAAGGGGGCTTCTGAGTCCTGGAAGTATTATGTTTCTTGATCTGGATGCTGGTATGTTCACTTTATCAAAATTTATCAGTTGTTCACTAATGATTTGTACTTGTTTCTCTGTGTATGTTAGCTTCGATAAAAAGTTTACTTAAAAAAAAAAAACCACCAACAACAAAAAAACCCCACAGTGCCTGGCTGGGTTTACCCCCAGAGAATGACTTAATTAGCCTACAGTGGGACCTGGATTTAGTACTTTTCAAAAACTCCCCAGATGATTTTAACGTGGAGGCTTTACAAAGCAATGCCTTAGATCTGTTCTCCAGAGGGCAACCAAGTAATATGTATAAAAGAAAACCTGACTAAGTCACTACCTCGATTTCAAACTTCCAAGGCCTCCCACCTCCGAAGGACACAGGAGGCCAGGCCACTTAGCACAGCGCATGAGGCCTTCCAGGAGCTGGCCTCTCTGGCTTCTGCTCCCACCGGCTCTGCCTCGCACTTTGCAGTCTAGGAACTCGTGGACTTCCCTGCACCACCCAAGCTGTTCCACACCTGTGTCTTTGCTCTTGCTCATCCCCTTAGCTTGGCTTGCCCTTCTCACCCACCTCAACAGTCAACTCCAGTGCCAGCTTCTGCAAGAAGCCTCCTCTGAATCCCCAGAGCAGGCCAGTGGCCCTCCCAGCTCCATTTCACCCTACCCAGTCCTGTCATTTGCTATGCCATCGCTATGCACAGTGCCTGGCTTAGGAAAAGTTGGTTCTAGGAGAAACAGCTCCATTTCCTGTGGTCAGCTCCAGGCCGTCTTCCCCTCAGCTTCTCCCCTTAGGGCTTCCTGACTTCAATTCATCCATCCATCCTTCCATCCATCCAACAACTACTCACTGAGCACCACTGTGTGGTAGGTACCGTTCCAGGTGCAGAGATTCAGCAGTGAAAAGGAAAATATCCCTGCTGTCATGGAGCATGCAGTCTAGTGGAGAAAAGACAGGGAATAAACAAGTAGACAAATTAACAAGGTAATTTCTGACCACATTCAGGGCTTTAAAAAAGAAAAATCAAGCAGGGTAATGTGACAGAAATGGTGGGGAATATGGGGGCCTCACTGAGGAACTGACACGTGAACTGTGAACTGAACGTCACAAGTTGCCAGGCAGGCAGAGATCTGGGGCCAGAGTGTTCTAGACAGAGGAAATAGGACCTATGCGGGCTTGGAGTCAGGAATGAGCTTAAGTGTCTGAAGAACTTAAAGGCCAGTATGAGTGGAGGGAAGCTAGCAAGGTCAAAGGGGTGGGCAGGGGCCAGGTCCTTGGATGCTTTTAAACCGGGAGTGCTATGCTCTGCTGTACGCTCTGGCTGCTGCATGGAGATGGACTGGGAGGAAGCAAGAGCGGAACTGGGAAGACCATTAGGAGGCCACTTGGTGTTCAGGCGAGAGATGAAGGTGTCTGGGACCACGGTGATGGCTGTGGAGACAGAGAGATGTGGTCAGATTTGGGATGTGTTTTGGACTGGTCGATGGATGAGGGAAAAGAGGGACAAAGGATGACTTTTTGGTTTGGGGTCTAAGAAATCAGATGAATGGTTGAATTGGTAGAGAGCAACCGGCCTGGGAGGGAAAAATCAAGGGTTCTATTTTGGACATGGTAAGTGTGAACTGCCTTCCAGATGTCCACAAAGAGGTATTAGGTATGCTGTTAAATAATAGGAGTCTGGAGCTCAGAGCAGAGGCCAAAGCTGGAGGTTTAAAAAATCTTTAGCATAAAGGTGATATTCTAAACCGTGGGATTAAGTGCGAGCTCCTAGAGAAAGAATAGGTAGAAAAGAATGTAGGGCCAACGACCAAGCCCTAGGGCTTTCATTCCAACTTTTGATGCCAGTGAGAGATGAGGGGATGGGGGGGAAACGAGGGAGGGAAACGTGGAGCACGCATGTCCAGAGAGCCAAGAGAAGGGAGTGTTGCAAGAGGGGGTGTCAATTTTGACAAGTGCTGCTGAGAAGCCAAGTGAGATGAAGACAAAATGACCATATGAAGGTCACTGGCGACCTTGACCAGAGCTTGTCCAGTGATGGAGACCGTAGACTGATCTGAACAAGTGGTAGAGAGATCGGGAGGTCGGGAAGTGCAGCCAGTGACTACGGGCAACTCTTTCAGGAAGTTATGAGGAGGATAGCCCAGGCAGGTGGAGGGGATGTGGGAGGAGAGGGCAGGCAAAGGACGGGAGATATCAGAGTAGCTTGTGTGCTGACGGAAGGAACCAGCAGAAAGGGAGAAACTGATGTGCTCAAACCCATGTGATCGTGACCTTCTGCTGTGCCACTTAGTTCCTGGGTTCCCGAAATATCACTGGGAATCTGCCAACCTGACCTTTAGCACCCATTCTGTCACTAGGTGATTCTGTTACAATAGGCTCGAGTTTCCTCAGCTCTAAGAAAGTGGGCATAACACTATCTCACGTGTGTAAGCCACCCCCTGCTCTCATGTGCTTTTGTGTCATCTTCTCATTTGATGCTCACAATCTACCCAAGGGCAGGATTTCTTGCCTGGCCCTAACCTTGGTGGGTTAAGTAACCTGCACAGTTCATTATCAGCAGAACCAGGACCCCAGCAATCTGCCCCCTGTGCTCAGTCCAGTCACCATGGCATCTCCCCAGGACCAGGGCCACCCTTCCTCCCCTAAGTGTGTTACTAGGAAACAGATATAGAAGGCCTTATGCCAACAGAAAGCGAGATCAGGGGCCAGTGTGTTCACTAGCTTGGAGAGCATACTTCCAGTTCTCTCTTGGGCAGTACCTGGTGGTCAGTAACAGGCAGGGAAGCAGATTCTGTCATGGGTGAGGCTAGACCTTCAGGACAGAGTATGCAAATAGGTGACAGTGCCAGGGGTCCATTCTTCTCAGTGCTGGCCACATGTCAGGGGGCAGGCTACAGGCTAATGATGCCAGGGATGGGGCATCCAGCTCATTCTTAGGGGATCCTGGGATCAAAAGTACATGCAGACCCCATCTGAACCACAGTTACTCCCAGGAATGTTTCAAGTAAATTTTTTCATCTATGCAAAAAACATACAAAGTAGCTCAAGTGAGAAAGGTTGACAAGCCAAGTGTAGTAATGATGTCACGGAAACCAACATGTTTTCAAAGTTGTCCCGAAATTGACTAGCCCCACGCACTCCGAGAAGTTGGTAAGTATGGTTATCACCATTTTATAAAATTGAAAATACAGTGTCTGCAATCACAGCCACCCACAAGGGAAGCCAGGCAAGGGAAGCTCTGGTCCCAGCCCTTCCACAAACTCACTGTGGACTCTGGACAGGTCAGTCTCTCCTGTGCCTCAGTGTCCTCCTCGGTAAATCCAGGGGCATAGACTCAGAGTCCCGCCCTGCTCTGACGGACTGTGGCTTGTCACACTGTGAGTCAGAAGTCAGTTCCAGTCAGCTCCTGGCTGCTGGTCTCGGTCTGTGTCTTGCCACTTGGCTGGTTTCAACCCACCCTTCCAAAGGAGAGAATCTGGTGGGAGATACTTCCTCCACCTGGGAAGCCTCTCTCAGCTTTGGAGGGAGTCAAGGTGTCCTTTTTCTGTCTGTAGCTGGAGCCAGTGGGCCGTAAGACGACCTTCAACAACTTCTCCCACAGCCGAGCCCAACTCAAGTGCCCCTCTCCGGTGAGTAAACGTCCTGCCCCCAAGGCTTTATCATGTGACCTTCATTCGCTACCAGCATGCTCAGATCTCGCCTCCCTCACTGCCAGGGAAACCTCAGCTGCTCGGGGTGTGGGCGGCATGGAGGGAGGTGGGGAGAATTCAGCAGCTCCAACTGAAGTGAGAAAGTCATTCAGGGAGGCAGACCCGCGAGCACCGGCCAGGGGACTTGAGTCACCCATTACTTCTGAGGGACCAGACTTGTCTTCGATCTTAAACATGTGTCCAGGAACTCTCCCATGCCAGGCACTGTCCAAGGAGCTGAGGACTGCAGGGGCAAAGATAAGACACAGTGTCTGTCTTGGAGCCTACAGTCGTCCTCCTCCTCCCTGGCCATGCCCACTGTCCGCACCTGGACCACTGACAGAGGCCCTCACTTGTCTCTCCAGCTCTCCTCTCCCCCTTCCATTCTCCATCCATCCTGCACTTGCTGCCAGACACAGATCAGCCTTCCTGGAAAGCAATTCCAGTCCTGTCAAGGCTGCCAGAGAGCTTTGCCTGGTCCCCACTGCCTATTGACCAGAGTCCAGCAGGGAGCGTCCCCTCCTTCTGTGATACACTCTCTACACTCCCAGCAAATGGACCACTTCCCAGACAAGCCCCACGATTGCCCACATCTGTGCCTTTATTTTTGCCATTTGCTCCTCCGGGAGGGTCACCCCTCACATCTCTGCCTATAAAAATGTCCACCTCCTTTCAGACCCAGATGCTGCCCTCTCTGGGCTGCAGTTCCACCTTATCTTACCATACCATTCCTGCCCCCAGACACACACGGTCTCTCTCTTCTGTTTGTACCCTCCCACGACACTGACCCATTCTCCTTTACGATGTGACTGTTTCTGTACACGTGTCATCTCCCTATTGGACAATGAGAGAAGACAACATGTCTTAACCCTCAGGTGCTCATCACAGCTCCTAGCACGGGGCTCAACACAGCAGGTGCTCAATTAATGTTCACTGAGAGAGAGGAAAGTGGAGAGGTGGGACTTGAGTCACCCATTACTTCTGAGGGACCAGACTTGTCTTCGATCTTAAACATGTGTCCAGGAACTCTCCCATGCCAGGCACTGTCCAAGGAGCTGAGGACTGCAGGGGCAAAGATAAGACACAGTGTCTGTCTTGGAGCCTACAGTCGTCCTCCTCCTCCCTGGCCATGCCCACTGTCCGCACCTGGACCACTGACAGAGGCCCTCACTTGTCTCTCCAGCTCTCCTCTCCCCCTTCCATTCTCCATCCATCCTGCACTTGCTGCCAGACACAGATCAGCCTTCCTGGAAAGCAATTCCAGTCCTGTCAAGGCTGCCAGAGAGCTTTGCCTGGTCCCCACTGCCTATTGACCAGAGTCCAGCAGGGAGCGTCCCCTCCTTCTGTGATACACTCTCTACACTCCCAGCAAATGGACCACTTCCCAGACAAGCCCCACGATTGCCCACATCTGTGCCTTTATTTTTGCCATTTGCTCCTCCGGGAGGGTCACCCCTCACATCTCTGCCTATAAAAATGTCCACCTCCTTTCAGACCCAGATGCTGCCCTCTCTGGGCTGCAGTTCCACCTTATCTTACCATACCATTCCTGCCCCCAGACACACATGGTCTCTCTCTTCTGTTTGTACCCTCCCACGACACTGACCCATTCTCCTTTACGATGTGACTGTTTCTGTACACGTGTCATCTCCCTATTGGACAATGAGAGAAGACAACATGTCTTAACCCTCAGGTGCTCATCACAGCTCCTAGCACGGGGCTCAACACAGCAGGTGCTCAATTAATGTTCACTGAGAGAGAGGAAAGTGGAGAGGTGGGAGGAAGGAGAGAACCCAGGAGGCAGCCCAAATGCCACCTCTCCCTGCCCGTCTCATTTTGGGTTCTTCGATCTCTAGCAGAACCAGCCATTCTGCCCCATTGACCTTCCCTGACCCCTGGGTACTCCTGGGATGGGATGATGGAACAGTTGTCCAGTAGTGACCGGGAGGAGACAGAGGTGGGGGCTCTCCCAGATCCCCAGGATTCTCTTCCACTGGTCACCTATCAGTTCCCAATCTTTCAAAATTAGCTTTGGCAGGAAAGGAAATGCTGGTGAGAAGTGAGAAGGGGGTTACAGTTGGGTGTTGACCACGTCAGATGCCCATCCTGTAGGTTGGGCAGAGCTGTGCAGATGTGCGAGGCTATGCACTATCTCAGGGATGGGACTAAGCAGGTCTTAGAAAGCAGACGGATGGCTGACGGAGGCCAGTAACCTCCGACCCTCCTCTCCTCCTGCACAGGAGAACCCCTACCTCTACACTCTGCGGAACAGTCGGCTCCTCCCGGACCAGACTCGGAAAATCCCCAAGATAATCTACTGGGCTGTCCCACTGGCGGGAGGAGCTGGCCTTCTAGCTGGTGCTGTGATCATGGGCGTGGTTGGCATGAGAGGCGGCTAGAAGCAAGATCCTCCAGCGAGCCTGGACGCCGAGGGCCTCTAGGCCCCTGCGTGCAGGTCCTCACCCCAAATTCCCCAGCCACACTCCTCACTGGCCCCTCTAAGAGAGGCGGCTAGAAGCAAGATCCTCCAGCGAGCCTGGACGCCGAGGGCCTCTAGGCCCCTGTGTGCAGGTCCTCACCCCAAATTCCCCAGCCACACTCCTCACTGGCCCCTCTAATACAGCCACTCCTGGCCACCGCAGACAGACTTGCTTCAATACCTGGTGACATAGAGGGCCAAAGGGACCATCGCAACAGCTTAGGGCCTGGTCTTTTCCCAGATCTAGGTTCCCGGAATTGGCACATTTAAATAAAGGCCAAAGCTGCTCTATTCTTGGGTTAGCTCACTTGAAGCGCTCACCTTCCCTCTGCTGTGTGGCACAGGCAGAGGAGCCAAAGCCTTTCGTGGCCTGTCTCAGGCAGAGGTTTCCAAGTGACAGCAGACCGGAGTCCAGACCAGTCCCAGCAGGTGCCATCTCAGCACCACACTCAGCACATCGCTGCCAAACCCACTATTTCAAAGGTAGGAAGAATGCTGGTCACCAGGTGGTGGCTAGAATTGTGAAGCTAGCTGGCTACCATTCAATTCAATCCTACACATACCTGCTAAGCACTGTTTGGTACCCAGGACAATGCAGAGCATTGTGATGCCTCCAAGTTTGTGCATGTCCGAGCCTGGCCGAGAAGACAAACTCCTTCAAAAAAAACCCAAGAAGCTGCATGACAGTGTGCAATTAAGTACTGGGGCTTCAGTGGGTAAATGTGTCTGATTGCTTTAGAGAATAGGAGAGGCTCCTTTAGAAAAATTTCCTGGAAGAGAGCAATTTTGACATGTCATTTTGAAAAAAAAAAAAGATTGGGATGTGAATACCTTACATAATCTCAACCTGATTTTCTGAAGGTGCCAAATTGAGGAAAGAATTCCTATTTCTACATCAGCAGGTTACTGAGAAAAAGCTAGAGAGAGTCTGAAGATCCAGGCTCAGGCTGCCATGCATTTTACCCCTACTAGGGGCAAGACCCTGAGCTGGCTGCCTTATACACATTATCTCTTCTGCACAAAAACCCAGGAGAGGGTAATGAAAAGTTTTGAAAATATAAGTGGTGGTTGTGCAACATTCAGAATGCACTAAATACCACTGAATCATTCACTTTAAAATGGAAAATTGTATATCATGTGAGTTTCACCTCAATAAAAAACAAAAAGAATCTAGGGAGGTAAACATTATCATCTGCATTTAAGTAGCCCTCTGATCCCAAAGCCTGGGATGACAAAGAACCTGAGTTAGAATCCCAGATGCATCATTTATACTGCGTGGCTTTTGGAACCAACCCCTTCACCAGCCTGAGTTCCAGTTTCTCAGATTCCTCATCTATAAAATTGAAATAAGAATACCCATTTTGTGGAGAGATATAACCACAAACCAAGCCTCAAATTCCCACCAAATAGATGCTAAAAAGCCAAACATTGAAAATACATGAGAAGCACCTACTTGAAATTGGTGGCATTACACACACCAGATATGTGCCGTGGTCTTTACTTTAGGAAAATGTTCAGTCTAGTTAGGATGACACCCACAGGCACACCACGAACGAAGACACCAAATCCTGAGGAAGCTACACTCTTTGGTACTCCCCATGAAGACTTTTGAATTCAAAAAAGAAAGATTAGCTTGGATTTAGCTTGGTCAAAAGCCTTCATAAAGGACATGGAACTTTAATTGAGCTCTGAAAGATGGAGAGATGATTTGGTTAGAGACCCAAAGGAATGGGGTTGTTGAGACTGGGAAAACGCCATCTAGATAGGGACATGAGTGACCGTGGTGTGGATAGGGGACACAGGAAAGCCAGAAAAAATGAGGATGGACAAACCAGGCAGTCAGATTAGGGGAACACTATGGAAAGGGCAGGAGTTAAGCGTGAGTACATTGTTATGATGGTTATAGTATCGAGCTACATTTGACTTGGAAATATAAATGTTAGTGGGAAAGGTCAGTGCAAAGAAAAATGACACTAATAAAGGTTGGCACAGAGTGCTTGCACTGCAGCGGGCACTGTGGTGTATGGTCATAGAGTTCTACACATCCCTGTTATCCCTTTCCCAGAGGAGAGAATCATAACACAGAAAAGAGGTAACTGGCCCAGAGCTGTACTTTCATTATGAAATGGGACAGTCATCAAAATGAACACTGGTGTCCAGGGTAGGGGAATAACCCAAAAATACAGAACTGCAACTGATTTCAGCTGTGAATCGAGCCAAACTGCAAATCAATGTGATATAAAATAAAAATCCAGAAAAGGGTGGCATTCTCTTCACAATGTAATGATGGTACGTACCGTCGTTCCTCTGCTTCCAGTGGGTCTGAAGAACTCAGACATCTCTAGTTAACCATCTATAATTTAAAAAATTAACTGTAAGGACTAAGATTTATTTTGCAAGTGTGTATGTGGAGTTAGAGGAGCTAATAAGTCTTTTATTTTTTTAATTAATTAATTAATTATTTTATTGAATCATAATTGATTATATGTATTTTTGGAATTCAATGTTGACATATGTTGATCAAATCAATATTACTAGTATGTATATTGTTACAAATTGTACTTATTCTTTATGCCCTTTGTCCAATCTCTACCTATCCCCCTCTCCCTCCCCCTCCCACATAAGTCTTTTAAAAAGAAAAAAAAAAACCTCCATAAATGAGGATCAGAATTAACAATTGGCAAGATTAGACACACAACATTTTATGTAACAGTAGCACTGATGAAAAACTATAAGTGTGTTTAGAAAGATTAAAGACAAAAAGGAACTTGAAGCACAAGACAAGAATAAGGCATTATTTAAAAAATAAGATCAGATTTGTGAAAGAACTAAGAATCAAGTAGAACTTCCAGAAATGAAACATATTATTATTAAATAAAAATAAACTTCAGTAAATGTGTTCCAATAGCAGGTTAGGCACATAGTAAACCGACATTTGTGTGTTTACTGTATACCAGGCTCTGTTTTTTGCGGTAAGTTTGTATCACTCATTATTTCTCACAATAGCCCAATGAAGTAGGTGCTGTTATTATCCTGATATTACAGGCAGAGAAACTGAAGCAGGTTCTGTGTCTTTTCAGTCTTTTTGTAAGAATTAAATGAGATAAAAACAATATTTTAAAAAATAGGTACTGTATTCAATAATTAGCTCCCTCCTTCCTTCCCGTGTCAATATTAATTCCAATATATGATTCAGGGGCTGTGTAAAATAATCATAATAATTAAATTTGTCACCTTCCAGTTTACAAAGCCCTTTAATGTGTTCTCATTTGATCCTCGCCACAAACTTGTAAGATAAGCAAAGTACAGTATTGTTAAGGAAGATCCTCCCAAACTTGGAAATAAATGACCACATGTCTTGTCAATGTTGTTTAATAAGATCATCTAAGAAATATTTAGTTATCTAGAATGCACCCATGCTTGGATTTTCTGTTTACTATTTGATTAGAGCCTAGACACTATAAAGTTATGTTGACTTGTGGATTTCTGACTGGTAAAAAAGATAACCTCAAAGTTGCAGTTTTATGTCCTTATAAGACATTAACCAGTTTTGTATTATTAGTGAAAACATTTTGTCTTGCCAGGGCTCAGCAAAAGAAGACCACTCAAGTGTGCACCTCTAGACTCGATTACAAAGGTGGCAATAGGCCCAGGGTCCACTGCCAGAGGGAGAAAGTCCCCCAAGCCCACCACAGTACCATGTCCTGTCCTAGACCCAGGACCAGCTACATAATTTGTGAGGTCCAGTGCAAAATTAAAATACAGTGCCCTGTGTTGAAAAATAGTTTTAAGACAGCTTCAGCACAGCATTAAACCAAGCACAAGGCCCTTCTGAATGTGGGGCTCTGTGTGACTCACAGGTCACACCATGAAGCTGGTCCTGTGTAGAACATTTAGTGCTTTGTGCTCTTCAGAAGATAGAGTAGCAGGCCATCGCCGCACCTCTGTCCCCTGTATGTGGGTAGCAAAAAAACGAGGCAGCCGAGGGGTGTCAGCCACCTAGAGAGGAAGGTGCCCCAGGCTTGTGGCAGAGGCCAGGATGCCTTGCCCTGAAGGGAGGCCTGGAGGGCAGCTTGGTTTTTTCCACTTGCTGGGAAAACAGCTCAGAGCGTATCTCCCGTGACCATCGCCCACGCTCAAGAGTGGGCACGATGGCCACAGGACGTGCCTCTGTCTGTTCTTCGAGCATTACTAAAATTCACTTGTGAATTTTCTGTCTTTCTTGATGTCCCAAAAGGCCAATGAAAGCAGCTGATAATGCAACCTTCACATGCTAGCATCTTGGGTAGGCCCTAAACTTGGGGAGCATCTCAGGATCCAGGAATAAAGGAAGGACAGGATCTGCTTCCCCAGCCCCCACATCACCCTGGAGGCAGCTGCCTTCTCTGCTCACTCTGCAGGGGACTTTATAATACAAATATTCAAAGTCTGATTTGAGGTTAGCTTTAGTTCTAGACTCGATTACAAAGGTGGCAATAGGCCCAGGGTCCACTGCCAGAGGGAGAAAGTCCCCCAAGCCCACCACAGTACCATGTCCTGTCCTAGACCCAGGACCAGCTACATAATTTGTGAGGTCCAGTGCAAAATTAAAATACAGTGCCCTTTGTTGAAAAATAGTTTTAAGACAGCTTCAGCACAGCATTAAACCAAGCACAAGGCCCTTCTGAATGTGGTACTCTGTGTGACTCACAGGTCACACCATGAAGCTGGTCCTGTGTAGAACATTTAGTGCTTTGTGCTCTTCAGAAGATAGAGTAGCAGGCCATCACCGCACCTCTGTCCCCTGTATGTGGGTAGCAAAAAAACGAGGCAGCCGAGGGGTGTCAGCCACCTAGAGAGGAAGGTGCCCCAGGCTTGTGGCAGAGGCCAGGATGCCTTGCCCTGAAGGGAGGCCTGGAGGGCAGCTTGGTTTTTTCCACTTGCTGGGAAAACAGCTCAGAGCGTATCTCCCGTGACCATCGGATCAATGATAACGTCATTATATAGAGAGGCTCAATTACGACCTTTCTTTTCTGGTTCTGTTTCTGCAACTCATTTTACACAGCAGGGCACAGACCCACTTTGGGTCTGAAATCCCCCAGGGAGACAAGTGAATACAAGCAGTTTCTTAAATTGCCCCCAGGGCATCCCTCCTTCCAGATGGCATCACAGGTCCTGTGAAGCCAACCCCGCTGGCATCCCAACCTGGGAGGTCATAAAGGGAGGTCCCAGGGGTAAAGCACGGAGCACTGCCTGGCATGTAGTGAGCCCTCGATAAATTTAGCTGCTATTAGTGTTATTCATATGAGGCTCCTCAGTTTTCACTGTTTGGTTGCTTCTATTGCTCTGCCAAATGCTTATTTATTCAGTGCTTTATTCCCCCGAGTGCATGTTTGTGCTGTTACTATGGCAGAAGCGCCTTTAGCAATGCGAGTCTCCACTCCTTCAGCCAGCCGCTCAGCTGCCCGCTAAGCCAGGGGCTGAGCCTCCTTCCCTGTGCCCTGTGCAGGCCACGAGGAAACGTGGATGAGGAAGACAGGTCCAAGGGCTTCCCCATCTGCAGAAGGAACAGCCACCTTTTTATTATGTACCCACACTGCTAAAAAAATGTAGCACACACACTCCAATACAGAAATATTGATTTATACATTTTATACATATTACTAGACTAATATACTATATAAATCACAAAACAACCACAAAAACAGAAATTTTTCAATAACAAGATAAAGTAAGCACTTTGCTCTTGCTAAAATAGTATTATTCTAGGGGAGAGCATTTTGATTGAATATTTCACTATTTTTTAAATCTTGATTTAGAATCTTATCAATTTTATCTGTAAACTTGATTTCTTTCTTTCTTTCTTTATTTTTTTTGGTGGCTGGCTGGTATGGGGAGCTGAACCCTTAACCTTGGCATTACAAGGTCATGCTCAAACCAACTGAACTGACCAGTCAGCCCCCTAAACTTGATTTCAAAGGTTGTCACAGCTGAAAAGATTCCTCACAAAGATGGGTAGCTCCAAATGGAAGATGTACCTCATCGGTTGTGTTGACTAAATCACAATTCTCATTCAACTATACAATGACTTTTGTTGAAATATCGCTAATAAATTGCTCTTCTCCCTGATGTCAATTTTTTGGGGGGGGGATCTAATTGGAATGTGTCCCTCCCCGCCCTTTTTTTGCAAATAGGTTCAAGCCCCACTGATATTCTTCATTTTGAAAATTTTAAAAGTCTACTTCCAAGTTTTTTAAAAAAATGTACACAGGTGTGAGTTTATAGTTGGAGCACATGACTGTCAGCTGCAGCATCACATAACAGTAGCAACATTTCCAAACTTCTGTTTTCGAAATCAGCTCCCTCCCAGACCTTCATTTTAAGTTCACCTTCATGCCCCACACTGGACAAGTTACTTTCAAAAAGCAATTATTTCCTCTCCTTTTACTATAAAGTGAGTTTGTTTTTTCTAATATTTGTTAGGTAACATTACTGACAGCCAGTTGTCACAGAAGAGGTCAGCAAATTTTAAACAATTGTCTGTTGATTAAAAAATGAATAATTCATCTTTAAGCTTGACAGCTCTTACAAGCACTTCACCAAGATATTTTCATGGTGACTCTCCATCAGACTACAAAACGTTGTAAGATTCCATTGTACCTAAAAGTCTTGTTTTTGTAACAATTACCACCAATGATATCTGTTCACATACTATGCACTTCTGACTTTGCCAAAATAGTTCACCAATAAATGATACAGTAAAAGAATTTCATTTATGGTGCTATATTTGTATCTTACCCAGGAATTTTTATTCTAGTCAAAACAGTAACTTTATTAGTGAAGACACCTCCACAGTTTTTCCAAAAACAAAAGCACTGTTTTTATTTTACAAGTATCTTCTGTTGAGAATTTATCTTCACTGATACAATTTTTTTTCTTTAATGGTACATACATATGCACACACAGCAACTCTATGTATATTTCACAACTGAGACAATCCAACAAATACCATAGGCTAAGATATGCATTTTTTAAATCTGTATTTTATGCAGCTGCCCAATACTTTATAATTTGTTCTGACACTTGGCAGTGTTGTCCGTGCACCTTCCAACAATGTATGTAGACAAGTAACTATTCTTTTTGTTGTGTGATTTCCCATGTTTTATTTTAGTCATTGTGGTATATGGCTCTTTGCCTCTGCTGGTAAAAATTCTTTAAAAAAAAAATAAAGGAAAAAAAAATAAAGGAAAGCCTCTAAACATTTTTCATTAAGTTTAGTGAAATCTTGCGAGGTGTTGAATTCGGAATCCCATGGTTTCAAACATTGCTTTTAAAAAGTGTAGTGGTTTGTTGACATGAACCGAATGCTTACTTTTTAAATGTTTTGGTAATCCATATGGCTTCATAACATTAGCTTATATCTGAATGCACCACCTGCACTTAGGAAGGGGTTTATTATTTCTAGGAAGGAGTACATAGAAATCAATATTTGATATAGACTTCTTAATAATTTCACTGTTGGGTCTTCCTATCAGGTCTGATTAGATCATCGTTGTTTTTATTTCATCATGTAAGTGTGAAGAGTCTTTACTGTCAGAGGACTGTCAGCACTGGCATTTTTCTTGTTGCTTTAATTTATCTGACAACTTGTCAGATTTCAAATTCTAGGTCTCTTACTTGCTAACTCCATGACCCTGGAGGACAGTCATTACAGCACATTAAAAGTGAACAAGTAAGAAAAGGGCCACTTCCAACCCACCCTGTTCACTGTCAGGAAATCACCCATATATGGGACACACGAGTGAGAGCACTAGGGTCCATCTGCAAATAAAAGATTAGGAAGGCTAATTTCTTTCCTATTTTTAGATTTTAAAATGCATATACATAGAAATTGTAATCTTTTCTTCCCACCTCCGAATGGATTATCCTACATACTCCAGATTGAGGATGGATTCTCTGCTGAAATGTATGGTGTCCCAGGAAGCAATTTATCAAAGTACCACAGTTATCACTACAGTCCATCATTCCAACACTCTTGCAACCCAATGTGCTTTTCTAAATGAGAGAGAACAGTTCAAAGTTAAAGCTGATCTCTGGACTCTGCCTTCTCTGAGCTTGACCATGGGAGTGTCCCATGGGGAAGGGGAGAGAAGGTGTCATCTCTCCCAAGAAGTGGCCACAAACAGTTGAGAACTTCTATGCTAGGCAGAAACTGACACCTGAAGAAATGGAGTGAATGCTGTAATAAAGGTACATACGAGGACCTGTGGGAGAGAGAATAAGGAGGAATTCAGGAAGACTTCACAGCAGAGGCGATGAGACCTTTGAGCCGAGCTTTGAAAGAAGAGTGTAATTTCACTGGGAGGGAGAAAGCAGTTGGGACAGAGGTTATTGCATCTGCCATGGCACAGATTTATGGGGTAAACTGAAATGTTTGGGGAATGTTGAGACATTCAGAGCTGATCAGGAGCGGGAGTGAAACTGGTTTCTATTTTGGACCCAGGATATGTCCACCTCCCATTAATGTTGTACAGTGTTTTCTAGAGAACTGGGGATGTTTTATTTCCTTGGTAAGATTCTCCTTAATGCTAGGGTCTGGGAAATTATAAAGAAACATGAAAGCCATGCTATAGAGTTGGACTTAATCTGAGATTCATTTGACAGTATCTTATAAGCAATAGTGAAGGATTTTTTCAAGCAGAGATGTGACATGATTAGATATCTTCCGCAGCATTGTTGAGGATATGCTCGAATATAGCCCACAATCCACTGATATCAGGTCACCTGGAGAGCTCGTTAAAAAGGCAGAATACTGGGCCCCACCCCAGGCCTTCAGAATCAGAATTTCTGGGGGTGCATACAGACAGCAATTTGTATTTCAAAAGCCTCTCCAGCTAAATTTTCCCCCTGTGTTTATCATCCCATTGCTTCATCCCCACCCCCAAATGATTCAGGCACATTCTAAAATTTGAGAACATTAAACTGAGTTAAGGGTCCCCCAGAAACTTCTTGATGTTGGGCTGGAAGGACAACCACCTCTGGGAGACTTGCTCACCTTGTCCCTCCCAAGAAACCTTCCAGTGGAAGCCCAAGCCAGGAAAAATGGCAAAGCTGTAGCCCACGCTGGCTTCGTCTTAATCACCTTAGGGACTGGGGACAGGACACATTTTCCATTCCCTGGAACCCAACCCTTTTTTAAGTAGCACCTTCTCCTCGATTCCTTCTCCAACTTTTCCCAGCCAGGATCGCTCCTCCTTTTCCAGCTTCTGAATTTGGTTATTATTACAACTTAACTGTACTGCATATGATACTGTCTTATTTGCTTTGTGTGTCTTCCCTAAAACTGAATGGACAGGTTTTTGTAAAAAAAAATTTTACTGCTGTTCTCACAATGCAGTGGTGCTATATTGATTGATCCTGCCTTTACCTCTGGACCAATGCCCAAACATGAATGCTTTGTCCCCTCTAAAATATTGTAACCGTAAACTAATCAACCACTCTCAAAGACAGCTTCTCACTTAGCTTTCCAAAGACGAATTGTTTTATGTGTATTTTGTACCTGCAAAATCACACTCTGTACCAAACAGGAAAAAAATAATCCTCAAAGAGAAAAGAGTTGCACAATATCTCACCAGGTAATTTAATACAGGATTTCCTTTGCCCTTTGCCAGTTAAGGATGTATTTTTAAGTTTTGTTCAGCTACCACTTGAAAACAGCCTAGTGGTTCAGAGACCTGTCCAGTTTCAATCATGGCAATGAATTTGGGTCTACTCGTGTAACTCACACATAGTGGATAGGGAAGGATGGAAGAATTAGGGTCTCTGCTGTGACTCCAGCAGGAGAATGGAATGCACTGATGTCCTGAATGTACTGGATCTTTAATCCAGGCATAGTGAGTCCTAGGGCCTGGTCAGATTAGGCAGGGTATGTACCAAGAGCAAAGGAAATTTGGAGCTGAGAAGAGACAAGGGTAAGGCTGGAGAATCTGGACCCAGCAACACAACAAGGAGCAGCAGTGAATGAGTAGCAGGAAACCAGGCAAGGAGGCCAGAGCTAAGGAGATGAGTGACAGGGCAGAGAGCAAGGGGATCAAGAGGAAACACTTTGGAATGGAGGCTCAAACTAGATGAACGCAGACAGTAGACATGTGGGTGAGAAACCCTGAAGGGCCAGTCTAATTTTGCTTTGCAGGGAGGCTGTCTTCTTGAGGTTCTTGCTAAAACACTGGCATATCAGGAGGGGCTGGAGTTTCCAGATAAGATATAAAACACCCAGTTAAATTTGAATTTCAGATAAGCAACAACTAATTTTTTAGCATAAGTACATCCCAAATATTGCATAGGACATACTTACACTAAAAATTTAACTGGGCATCCACCATCCTAAATTTGTCAACCTTAGGAGATACAGATCATTAATTTTTCTCAAAGCAAATGTTATTGTGAGAATCACAGCCTGACATGAAGCTCCCACCCAAGCAGTGATGTGCAGATGTAGAGTGAAAAGAAAAGAAAGCAAGAGAGAGAGGGTCTGGGGAGAGCAAGCAGAAGCATTAGGAGATTGGAGAGAGGCAGTAAAGGTGGGAAGTGAGAGAACATCAAGCGAGATTAAAAATGTGGATCCAGGGCAGAAAAGTCCACATGATGTCAGCCTTACAGGGTATTGAGTTGCTCACAGAGGGAAGCAGTAAGCCCAGGCTTAATCTCTGAGCAAAGTCAGTGGACACCATCCCAAAGAGAAGAGGGAGCCAGAAAAATGAGTGAGGTCAAACAGGTCAACCCAAGATCAAGCAGAGAAGGGTAGATCCAGATTCGGCAAGGCTTGGAGATGAGGTAGATGGGCTCAACAACTTGCCAGTTCCATACCCTACATACCACTGTTTTCTGTGTGTGTAATCCCGGGCAAGCCATTTTAACCTTTATTTATAAGCCTCAGTTTCTCAGCCATAAAATAGATATTTAAAAACAGAGCTTGTTTTAAAGATGGCAAAAGTGTGCCCATGGACCTCAGGAGACATAGGCAAACCCCGCCACTGCTGCAGATACTGCTTCCATGCATGTGGTCCACCACAGCCACTGTCATAGCCACTGCAGCTACAAGGGTGGCTTGCTGCCACACCAGCAGCCACTGCCACCATGCAGGCAGCCCACTGACCACTGGACTGCATTGAAACAAGGAGAGTCACCAGCAGAGCCTGGTGAAAGAGGTGAGCAAGCACAGCCCTGCAACCCATTGGCCCAACCCACAGGGGGAATTATACTGCTACATGAAGTAGCACACCTGAGGGTGGGAGGTCTGTGCACAACCCATGAGACTGTCTTGGTCTAGAGAGAGTCCCATGTGGAACCCTCTGAGTGCAGAAACCCAGGATACCCAAATAGAATAAGAAAGAAAATTCCCAATCACCACCAACCCGTCACCCAACCAGGGGAAGCAAGCACCCAGAAAGAGTATCTGCCTATAGGAAAGAGGAAGGAGAAACCCTACCCCAGGTCACCTATTCAAACTGAGGAGCTCCAATATACCCCAGTGCATCCATCAGGGTCATGGGACACTAGCCAGGATGCCAGCAAGCTTGCCCAGGGACACCACCCCACCCACAGGACACCAAGGCACTTCTCCTAAGATCTCAAGAGGTCACCCACATCTTCAATCAGTCAACACAGTGTCACTAACCTCAGCAAGGAATCACTAAGTGCCCCAGTACCTAGGCCATGGAGGCACTCATATACAACCACAACACTGAATATAGCCAAAGTACCCACACAAAAACTACACTACTGCGTCTACCTGGAACGAGTACTAAAACACCCTACTCAACTGTCAATATAAAGCACATCTCCAGGAGGAATTCTCTCTCCTCAAAGCCCATTCCAGAGTAATAGAAGAAGCAACTGCTCTACCAGATGGCCAGACATCAGTGCAGAAATACTAGAAATACAAAAAAGAAAAAAAAAGAAAGAAAAGAAAAACCAAGCAAATATGACACCAGGGGAATACAATAATTCTCAAATACCAGACTCCATAGAGCAGGAAATCCTTGAAATGACTGAAAGGGAATTCTGAGCAATGATCTTAAGAAAACTCAATGATATACAAGAAGCCTCGGACAACACAACGAAATGAGAAAATGTATCCAGGATATGAAGGAGGAAATTTACAAAGAGATTAATACCTTAAAGAATGTACAGCTCAAAAAAAAAAAAAAAATGTAGCAGAACTCCTGGAACTGAAAGATTCATTCAACAAAATAAAAAACACAACTGAGAGCTTAAACAGCAGGTTAGAGCAAGCGGAAGAAAGAATTTCTGATCTTTAAGATGGTCTTTTCAAAATAAACCAGGCAGACAAAAAAAGAAAGAAAAGAAAAAAGAATTTTTAAAAAATGAAGAAAATCTAAGGGAGCTAGCAGACAACCTTAAGTGCACAAACATCCAAATCATGGGTGTTCTGGAAAGGGAGGAGAAAGGAAAAGGCATTGAAAACCTATTCAACAAAATAACAGCAGAAGACTTCCCAGGTATAGGGAGAGACACAGACCTTCAGATCCAGGAAGCTCAAAGATCCCCAAACAGATTCAATCCAAAAAGGTCCTCTCCAAGACACATTATAGTCAAACTGGCAAAACTCAAAGACAAAAAGAATCCTAAAAGCAGCAAGAGAAAAGTGTCAAGCCACATATAAGAAAGAGAGTCTCCAGCAGACTTCTCAACAGAAATTCTACAGGCCAGAAGAAAATTAGATGATATATTCAAAATACTAAAAGAAAAAAAAAAAACTACCAGCAAAGAATACTATATCCAGCAAGGCTATTCTTCAGAAATGAGGGAGAAATAGTCTATTTCTCAGATAAAAACTGCAGGAGTTCACCACCACACAGCCAGCCCTATAAGAAATCCTCAAGGAAGTTCTGCATCTGGACTCTGAAAAATGATAATCACTGCTACAAATGCACGAGAAAGAACAAAATCCACTGGTAGAACAAAAATGGACAAGAAAGAAAGAAACTATCTTACCACCTCAAAAAACCTACAAACACCAAAGACAAAGAATAAATAAGGGAAGAAAAGAACAGAAGAAAATTAAAAACCCAAACAAAAAATCGATAAAACACCAGGACTAAGACAATACCTTTCAAGAACAACCCTAAATTTAATTGGATTAAATTCCCCACTCAAAAGACACAAACTGATTAGATTAGAAAATGAGACCCAACTACATGCTGTCTTCAAAAGACTCATCTAAACTGTAAAAACACACACACTAACATGGAAGGGATGGAAAAAGATATGCCATGCAAATGGAAACCAAAAATGAGCAGGAGTAGCTATTCTTACTTAGATAAAACAGGCTTTAAACCCAAAACCATAAAGAGATAAATCAGGACATTATATAATGATAAAGGGATCTAAACAGCAAGAAGACACATCATATATATATATATATCCAGCACCAGAGCACCCAGTATATGAAACAAACACTATTAGACCTAAAAAAATAAATAGACTCCAATAAAATAATATTTGGGACCTGAACATCCTCTCTCAACATTGGACAGATCATCTAGGCAACAAATCAGAGAAATAGGATTTAAATTACACTTTAGACCAATTGGACTTGGCAGGTATCTACAGAACATTTCATCCAACAACTACTGAATATACATTCTTCTCATCAGCACATGGAACATTCTCCAGGATAGACCACATATTAACTCACAAATCAATTTTCAGCAAATTTTAAATAACTGAAATAATTTCAAGTAACTTTTCAGAGCACAATGGATTAAAACTGGAAATCAATAACAACAAAATCTGGAAAATATACAAATACATGGAAATTAAATGACATGCTCCTGAACGACCAAGAAGAAATTAAACAAGAAATCAAAAAAGTCTTAAAACTAATGAAAATAAAGACACATCATACTAAAATCTGTCGGATACTGCAAAAGCAGTACTCAGAGAGAATTTTATTGCAATAAATGCTTACATCAAAAGAATAGAAAGATTTCAAATAAACAACCTAACACTACACCCTGAAGAACTAGAAAAACAATCCAATGTCAAAACTAGTAGGCAGAGAGAAATAATTAAGGCCAGAACAGAAATAAATGAAATAGAAACCCAGAAAATGACACAAAAGATCAATGAAACAAAAAGTTGGTTTTCTGAGAAGGTAAACAAAATAGACAAACCATTAACTAGGTTAACAAAAAAAAAAGAGAGAGAGAGAGAGAGAAGACCGAAATAACAAATACCAGAAATGAAAAAGGAGACATTACAACCAATATGATAGAAATACAAAGAATCATCAGAGACTACTATAAGCAACTATACATCAACCAATTCAAAAACCTGGAAGAAATGGATAAATTTCTGGACACATACAAACTACCAAGACTGAACCAAGAAGAAATAGAAAACCTAAACAGACCAATAACAAGCAATAAGATTGAAACAGTAATCAGCAGTCTCCCAACAAGGAAAAGCCCAGGGCCAGATGACTTTACTCCTGAAATCTATGAAACCTTTAAAGAGGAATTAACACCAATTCTCTTCAAACTATTTTTAAAAATTGAAACACAGGCCATTCTCCCAAATTAATTCTATAAGGCCAGCATTACCTTGATAGCAAAACCAGACAAAGATACAACAAAAAAAGAAAACTACAGACCAATATCTCTGATTAACATAGTTGCAAAAATCCTTGACAAAATATTAGAATACAGCAACAAAGAAAAAAATTATACACCATAATCCCAGGGATACAAGGACGATTCAATATATGCAAGTCAATAAATGTGATACACCACATTAACAAAATCCAGGGACAAAAACCATATGATTATCCCAATAGACACAGAAAATTCTTTTGACAAAATTCAACATCCCTTCATGATAAAGACTCTCAGCAAGTTAAGTATAAAAGGAAAGTATCTCAACACAATAAAAGCCATATACGACAAACCTACCACCAATAGCATTTCAGCTTTTCCCTTAAGAACAGGAACAACACAAGGATGCCCACTGTCACTACTCCTATTTAACATATTATTGAAAGTACTAGCCAGAGCAATCAGGCAAGAGAAAGAAATAAAGGGCATCCAGATTGGAAGAGACAAAGTCAAACTGTCCCTGTTTGAAGATGACATGATCCTATATATAGAAAAACCTAAAGACTCTGCAAAAAAACTCTTAGAGCTGATAAATGATTTCAACAAAGTTGCAGGATGCAAAATCAACACGCAAAAACCAGTAGAGTTTTTATACCCCAATAATGAACTAGCATAAAAAGAAATCAAGAACGCAAGCTCATTTATTTTATTTATTTATTTTATTTTATTTTTTTTTTTCGTGACCGGCAACGGATCACAACCCTCAGTGTCGCACCCATACCGGACCGGGACCGGCAACGGGATCGCAACCCTTGGTGCTGCGCCCGCGCCTCACTCAGCCAGTGAGCGGCCGGTCTGTATGTAGGATCCGAACCCTCGGCGGGAGTGCCACGGCACTCCTAAGTGGCGCACTGTAGCAGTGCGCCACCGGGCCAGCCCGCAAGCTCATTTATAATAGTCAACAAAAAAATAAAATACCTAGGAATCAATTTAACCAAGAAGGTGAAAAATCTCTACAATGAGAATTACAAATCACTGCTGAAAGAAATTAAAGAGGACACAAAATGTTGGAAAGCTATTCTATGTGCTTGGATTAGAAGAATTAACATTATAAAAATACCCATACTACACAAAGCGATCTAGAGATTCAATGCAACCTCCTTCAAAATACCAATGACTTTCTTCACAGAAATAGAAAAAACAATACTAACATTCATAGGAAACCACAAAATACCCCAAGTAGCCAAAGCTCCTGAGCAATAAATAAATAAATAAAGCCAGAGGCATAACAAATTTCAAATTATACTACAAAGCTATAGTAACTGAAACAACATGGTACTGGCATAAAAACAGACACTCAGCCCAATGGAACAGAATAGAGACCCCCCCCCCAAAAAAATCAACCCACATACTAAAAGCCAACTGATCTTTGACAAAGACAATAAGAACATACATTGGGGAAGAGACTGCCTCTTAAATAAATGGTGCTGGGAAAACTGGACATCCATATGCAGAAGAATGAAACTAGTCCCATACCTCTCACCGTACTCCAAAAATCAACTCAAAATGGATTAAAGACTTAAATATAAGACCTGAAACTACAAAACTCTTAAAAGAAAACCCTTGAGAAAGAGGACTGGGCAAAGACTTTATGAATAAGACCCCAAAAGCACAGGCAATAAGAGAAAAATAAACAAATGGGATTATATCAAGCTAAAACGTTTCTGCACAGCAAAAGAAACAACACTGAAAAGACAACCTACAGAATGGGAGAAAATATTTGCAAATTATGCACCCGACAAGAGATTAATATCCAGAATATACAAGGAACTCAAACTACTTGACAGTAGAAAAACAAGTAACTGGATTGAAAAATGGGCAAAGGAGCTGAATAAGCATTTCTCAAAGAAAGACATACAAATGGCCCACAGACATATGAAAAAAATGTTCAACATCACTAAGCATCAGGAAAATGCAAATCAAAACCACACTGAGATATCATTTCAACCCAGTTAGACTGGCTATTATCAAGAAGACTGAACAACAAATGCTGGTGAGGATGCGGAGAAAGGGGAACCCTCCTATGCTGTTGGTAGGACTGTAAATTAGTGCAGTCATTATGGAAAACAGGATGGAGTTTCCTCAAACAACTGCAGATAGAACTGCCATACGATCCAGCAATCCCACTGCTCGGTATATACTTGAAGGAATGGAAATCGTCATGTTGAAGGGATACCTGCACTCCCATGTTTATTGCAGCGCTATTTACAATAGTCAAGAGTAGGAACCAACCTAAATGTCCACTGATGGATAACTGGATGAGAAAAATGTAGTACAATACACAATGGAATACTATTCTACCATTAAAAAAAGAATGAAATTCTGTCATTTGCAGCAACATGGATGAATGTAGAGAAAATTATGTTAAGTAAAATAAGCCAGGCACAGAAAGAGAAATACTACATGTTCTCACTCAGAAGTGGGTGCTAAAAAATAAACAAAGAAAGAAGAATCACAATAATTTGTTGAACTTTGAAAAGGAGAGAACTGAACTGAGGCCACCAGAGGTGGGAAAGGGAGAGGGGAGTTAGTGAGAAATTGGCCAAGGGCCACAAAAAATGATTACATGTATAAAGTTAGATACATTAATTATCCTGATTTGAGCAACACATATTGCACACAGGTATTGATATTCAATGCTGCACCCTGCAAATATGTATAATCAATTATGTTTCAATAAATTTTAAAAGGGGAGGGACAAAGAGCTTGTTTTATATGCTAACTCTTGCACACGTAACACTATAGACTTACCTCTAGAATTTCATATAAATGGAATTAGAGTATATACTCTTTGGTGTCTGACTTCCTTAATGTTATTGAGATTCATTCATGTTGTGGTTCTTTTTTCCTGTGTCCTTTTTCATGGCTGAGTAGTATTCTACTGTATGGGTATAGCACAATTTGTTTATCCCATTCACCTGTTGTTGGATATTTTGATAGTTTCCAGAGTTGAACTATTATGAACAAAACTGCTACGAACATTGTGTACAAGTCTTTGTGTACTAGGAATGGAATCATGGTCATATTATAAGGGAACATTTAACTTTAGGAGAAACTGCCAAGTTGTTTTCCAAGGTGACTGTACTACTTTGCATGCCCATCAGCAGTGTATAAGGGTCCCAGTTCTCTCATATCTTTGCCCACACTTGCTATTGTTAGTCTTTTTAATTTCAAGAGCACAGGCTTTAAAGCCAGACAGACTTTGAATTCTGTTTCTGCCACTTGCTAACCCCATAATTACAGGTAAGTCATCTGATCATATTGTGTCCAGTTTCATCATTTTTAAAATAATAATAATATTCATGACAGAGTTTTATATGACAAGTGAAATAAAAACTGTGTTCAACTTAATTGTTTAGAATATCTAATTATGTCCACATTATATATATATTCAGTCTCAATTCCTTTTTCTGAAGTCCTAATGTATGAGCCTCATTAAGATGTTTTTCTATAAAAATTACCTGAAGTCAGGTGCAGGCTGATGTCCATGATCTTACTACTGTGGTTCCCAGGATTAGGTGGAGCCATTAGTTCTGCCTGTACAAATATCCCCAGGTAGAGAAGGGAAGAACTAAACCTCCAAACCAGGGTGTCTACACTCACCTGGAACTTGGTCTCCAAGAGCTAGAGAATGGGAGACCTATCGGACTTGGAGTCACTAGCAAATTTTTTAAACCTTCTGAGCCACCATATTTTCATATGTAAAATGGGGCTAATGATACCCCTTAGGATTATTGTTGAAGATCAACACTTGACAAACTGTTAAGCACCACACAAGTGATAGTTTTTACTTCCACTAGAGGGAGAAAAAGAATATACCCACATAAGGACCTTCTTAAAATTAATCATATGGCAAATGTATGTCTTTCTTCTGAACTTTCCCAGCCCAGTTGGAGGTTACAGGTTTCCATGGCAATGGGCAATTGAAGAGGGGCCTGCATCCTAACATCTCTATTTGGCACAAGAGGGAGGGGACAGGCCAGCAGAGGCCAGGCCAGGTAGAGGCAGACAGGACACCCCTGGAAATTCTGATTCAGTAGGTCTGAAGTGAGCCCCAGAGATTCCATTTTTTTTAACCAAGTTTCTCAACCAATTTCGGTTTGGAAATATAGAGCAGTTATCCTCTTTTTTTTTTTCCTTTTTGTCTTTTTTCGTGACCGGCAACGGATCGCAACCCTCAGTGTCGCGCCCGTACCGGACCGGACCGGCAACAGGATCGCAACCCTCGGTGCTGCGCCTGCACCTCGCTCAGCCAGTGAGCGGCCGGTCTGTATGTGGGATCTGAACCCTCGGCGGGAGCGCCGCCGCACTTCCCAAGTGGCGCACTGTAGCAGTGCGCCACCGGGCCGGCCCAGGAGAGCAGTTATTCTCAAAGTGTGGTCCTCCAACCTATAGCATCAGTACCACATGGGAACTTATTAAAAATACAAACCCTAAGGTTTCATCCCAGACCTATCCAATCAGAAATTCTGGGAGAGGGAGCCAGTAATCAGTTTTAAAGCGCCCTCCAGGTAATTCTGATGCACACCTAAGTTTGAGAACCAGTAGTAAACCACAGCAGACCAATGATCATTAAGAAACTTTTCAACACAGAAGGGCTAAGGTCAGAGAAGGAAGAACAGGAAGGGAGCAGAGTCCACACAGAAAACTCAGGCTTTGCCAGGTCCAGCCCAGACAGGTGTGGTCACATATAGGATGATGACTGATCCAGAGGGACAGCAGAGTCTGGCTGCCCTCTATCCCTCTGCTTCTTGCTCATTTGGGTGAACAAGGTGAGCAGCATATATCCTGGTAGTCAGGAAAAGGCCAGGACCTCCAGACTTTGTGTATCTTTTATTATGAACTTCAGTATAGTTTTGCACATGGGTTGGAACAGGCTGCCAATGCCAGTGCACAAAACACCAAATACTAATTTTAAATAAATTGGTCTGTGGTAACAACCAAGTTTTAACAAGGCATAGAAGAAAGACTGGAAGGAAACACACCAAATTCGAGATAAAAGGGTAGGTTAATCTCGAAATCACAGTGCTGTTTCATTTGGATTTAAACCCTCACCCCTCTTCTTCCAGCAAAGTCATGATGAGGGAAAAGGCCAGGGCCAGCTGTGGAAAGCAGAAAGGGTCCCAGGTGTGGCCACTGTCCAGAAACAACCAAGTTTTAACAAGGCATAGAAGAAAGACTGGAAGGAAACACACCAAATTCGAGATGAAAGGGTAGGTTAATCTCGAAATCACAGTGCTGTTTCATTTGGATGTAAACCCTCACCCCTCTTCTTCCAGCAAAGTCATGATGAGGGAAAAGGCCAGGGCCAGCTGTGGAAAGCAGAAAGGGTCCCACGTGTGGCCACTGTCCGGCTGAGGAAGGGTCAGACTGAGTTCCTCGAACTATTCTGGGAGATGATAACATGTGTGCCAAGGTCAAAAGAGTTTGGAAAACTGTTTTCGATAGTTCTCACCTAGAAATGCACATCGCAAATTTGCTTATTAAAGGTGCTGAGAAATCGTGTGATAAAGGAACCTGTTGAACTTCATTCAATCCAGTATTTCCCATCTTTATTAAGCACAGACCCTTCTTGACACACTCAGAAGCATCCCATGGAGCAGTGTTCTGCACAATGTCAGTTTGGGAAACAGAGCTCTACAAGAAATAACCTGTCAGGAACTTCCTTGGCCTTCCATCCACTACAGTCCACTGACTGTTTAACCTTCCCCTGGACTCGGGCCAACCCGGACACGTAAACCTAGTTCTATCTTAAAAACAGCCTCTGCTCTATGCAACCCTTACTTAGTATCATGCTCCATACTTGGTCTTTTGCCCAGACACCTCCTGGGTTTTTTTGCCCAGACTCTGTGACCAGATATGGGTCCCTAACAGTTTTTCCTCCAGAATTCTGGGCCTGGGTTCTTAAAGCCCAGATGCTGGGCCTGACCTGCCTCTTCCCCCATCTCTTCCAGCCAGCCCCACCTGCCTCTGGCACACCTCTACCCACTGCTCCTTCTGGCAGCGATCTCTGGGCAAAGCCTCTGATCTGCTGCCTTTCAGGACCTGTGCCCTTCCTTCTAAGTGCTCCTGTACCTCCCCTGGCTGTACCCACTCCTGTCCTCACTTGAATGCCAACTCAGCTCTCTGAGCACTTGGTTAATTTTCTGATATTTTTCTAAGGAGTTGTGTTTTTTGGTAATAAAATAAGCAGTGACAAATGGCTGGTAATAAATCTGTTGGGACTTGGACAGAGTCTCTGCTGGATGGTGACACAGTGTGCCAAAGCAGGTGACCACTACAGTGTATACAGTGTGGTCAAAAGAGCACCGGAACTGGAGGCAGATCATTTGCATCCTGGACCTAGATCTGTGACCTCAGAAAAGTCCCTTAACCTCTTTGCAGCCTCAGTTTTTCCAGCAATAAGGTGAGAATAGTAATACTTGCCCTGCCTACCTTAAAAGGAGATAGAAGGAGGATTAAGATAAAAAGAAGTCTCATGGGCTCTTTGAAAGTCTCCTTTGCCATAACAATGTGAGGCATTTATTAGCAGTACTTTATGACTTTGCGTCTTTCTGCCCACATCACAGGCTCAGGCCGGGGGCGGAGTGAGGGGGTTGTTGCTTTCTTTATTTATTTAGACACACAAATAAATGTGTTTCAAAGATAGATTCTACAAACTCAAGCTACGACCTGACGGTGATGTCATGGCCATCTCCCCCATCCATCCCACTGAATTAAGAGTTTGAGCGCAGCAGCAGGGCCATAAACCAGACAAGGTTGGCCCCTGAGCTCAGGGAGACTTAGGTTCCCTCTCAGGCTGGGATAAGCACCGTGCCCTGGGTAGGGAGAGTTGCTCCTCTCCACAGAACAGGGCCTCCAGCCAAAGCACAAGCCACAGACCTAGTGATGAGACATAGCAACAGCAGGTGACATTATTTGCTCTGGAGGCAGAGGACTCTGATTAGACCCCTGGCCTGCCACTTACTAGCTGGGAGACCTCAAACAGAAGACTGTTTCCCTGGACCTTACACTTCTTTTAAATGGAGATAATGGTGCCTACTTTAATACAGCTGTATAAAAATTACCAAAGCACCACAGGTGTGCAAGCTAGAGGCGGTGGAGGGGCAACGAACAGAAGACTGTTTCCCTGGACCTTACACTTCTTTTAAATGGAGATAATGGTGCCTACTTTTATACAGCTGTATAAAAATTACCAAAGCACCACAGGTGTGCAAGCTAGAGGCGGTGGAGGGGCAACAGTGCTCATGAAATGTTGGTAGAGGCAGAAGTTGTATATAGCTGGGACTGGATTCCAGAGGCAAATCATTGAGTCTGTCCCCAAATCACCAGAATTCATATATAAGCTAGAAGGAGAGACTTGAACTTCAAAGAGCCCAGACAAAACTGTCCTTGGCTTCACCTGCCCAGGGGATCCTACTGACCACCTTCCTGGAGTCTAGGAAAGCTTTGGTCACAAGGGGTGCTCCGTGGAGGCTGCAAGGCACAAACGATGTCACAGGGGACCAGCAGAGGGAGAAGGGAAAATACTTGCTTCCTCTTTCTATCTGATCCTGCATCACTGGATCACAGAGCTCAGCAGGCTGCAGACAAGGCTGCAACTGAAATTTCGGAGTTCCAACCTGCAGTTTTCCACTTTCTGGTGAAGCAGCCTTCAGCCATTCTAATAACCACTCAGGAGAGGCCCATGAGGGATTTTAACAAGATCCTCAGAAGATTAACATGCACGTTAAAGTTAAAGAAGCACCAACATCATGTGCTGTGTCTGAGCTTAAAGTCTCTCCTTGGTCCTTGGTATCCTTTTTCACAGCATCCAGTTGAATATTCATTCCTGTCCACTCAACACATATTTACTGTGCACCTACCTTGTACCAAGCATCGCACTAGGCGCTGGAGAGAGGGCAGTGAGTAACACCACCATGGTCTTCCCAGAGCTTGTGCTGATGTCCTCAAAAGCAATGGAAGCCAAGGCCATGGGCATAGCCCATCTTCCAGGGCAGATGCCTCCCTGGCTACATTCAGGGAGATGCCCAGAGCACATGACATGTGCCGTGACCCCTCCGCCTGAAGACACCGCACCTTGCTGTTGAGCAGCAGAGCACAGTGAGCAGTTAAGGCTGCGGGTACCGGGATCAGACAGAGCTGAGCTCCCCACCTGGCTTCCAGAAGGGGTACACTGGACGTAGGAATAAATTGCTCAGCTGCAGCTAGCTGCCTTTCCTCCCCCTCTCCTTTCTCTTCTTCTCCTCTTCCCTTCCTCCCCTCCCCTTTTTCCTCCTCCAGAAATGTCTTACCCCGAAGAGGCTTCCTTTATTCTTTCCTACTATTTTCCCTATTTCTTCCAAAAATCTCCACATGCATTTTACCTGTCTGTGCAGCAGAAACAACTGGGCACCCAGCAGCTCTCAAGAGTGTCTGTTTTAAGGCAGGATGACATACACACATCACATACTCCTTTACACACAGCACTCAGGAAAATCTATAGCTTTGTAACTTTGACTCTTCTTTTTGAACTCTAACTCACATGCACAGCTGGGGTGAGCCAACCCTCCACCCACGGGCGCCAGGACACTGAGAGGCCTCCAGCTGCTCTGCTCCAGGCAAATTAAATGCAGCTGCAATGCTGTACTGTGCCAGGTGGCCCTGAAGCTGCATTCCATGTCAAAGGTCCAATGGACCTCCCCTTCCCCTGGCAGATTCTGCTAATAGCAGCAAACACAGCTCAAACTCCAGTGGGGACAGAGGAGAACATGGAGCAAGCAGGCTGTTTGAAGAGGTATAATCCAAATTCATGTCCTGGCTACGAGACAGGAATTTTAGAAATCCATTCCTACAGAGGGGAGTAAAGCATTGGGTTGTCCCAAACTGGTGACACAGAGTAAGTGGCCTGCTCGAGTGCCTGAGCTCACACTCCACCTTGGTTCTCTTCAACATGAAACCAGAGCCAGACTCTTTGTCCGTGGTCAGTGTTGCGGATGAGGCCCAGATCCCAACCTTTCCTATAATTGCAATGGATATTGTGTGTCCAGACTCTGTGCCCAGAGGACTGAACTTGATCTCTAGGATAGAATATCCCACATAGACTTTCTCTTACTAAAAGGAAAGAAAGGAAATTGCCTCTGGCTTTCCAAATGAAAGAAATACAGCTGGATTCCCTCTCTCTGAGCTCCCTTTACAACAAAGCTGACAAAGAAAGGCTAATGTGTGTTCACCCCAAGACATTTGGGTTTTAAAAATAAGAGAGGGGCTCCAGCCCTCTGGGATGCTTCCAGACTGAGAGGAGGGCACAGGCAGAAGGAAAGGAACTGTCATCGATCCCCAGCCCTCTCTGTGATGAGGCAGGAGCTTGACCTCCCTCACCCTCATTACTGAAATAGTATTACTAAGTAAGGCGTGAGGAGTCCCATTTTACAGATGAGAAAACTGAAGCTCAGCAAGGAGAAGAGATGTTCCCTTGAAAAAGCCAAATGTACATAGCTAAGCCAGGATTCGGGGCCTGGTTGGCTAGATTCCAAAGTGCTTCCGTCTACAAGCTACAATCAGGAAGCCAACAAAGCTCCAGAAACCTCCTCTAGGGAGGGCAGGGGCAGAGCCATAGATGTGGAAAGTAGACTTGTAATTAAAGTTTGGAAAATCCATGACATCCTTGGAAACTGTGACTGATAAGTCACCCACATTGTTTGCCAGCCGTGGAACTGGGCTCCGGCATTGCCAGTCCCACCTCCTGCAGGCCCTGACATCTTTCACCATCCTGAGACAATCCTGGGTAGGTGTGTGGCCAATAGTGGGTGCTGGAGTTACCCTTTCAGCCACACATACGTTGCAACAGACACCACATGTTCTCCAACTTTCTGTACCCCACCCCCAGTCACCACCCTTGCTTCTGGGAAGCTCCTGTTTCTAGGCCTGGAGCCACTGCCTATTTGGCTGGTCCCTGATATTAAGTCTTGTTCTCACCTTGTCGGGTCCAAGTCTGGTGGACTTCCAAGTGGCTTCCTGCCTACTCTTGCTTCTCACCAATAACAAGAGAGTCCCTTTTCTGTGTCCCACAGCTGGACCCTGAAAAACCCACATCATTTGTCATACTGATGTGAACATAGTATATTTTTGGCCAACTCCCTCAGAGTCCAACTCCACAAATGGGTCACCCCTCCTGCCCTAGGTCCTCCCTCTTGCCCTCCCATTCTTTACCTCATCCCCTCCGCCACTGCCAAGACACCTTCCAGCCCAGCCCAGCTGAGCCATGCCTGTTCGCAGGTGCAGACACAATGAGTAGACGCAGACACAGAGGACTGGTGCATTGTACAGCATAAATGTGCAAAACAGACATGCAGAATACAGCAAAGTTACAGGATTTAATCACAGCACTGGGACAACTCATGATTTCTCACCAACAGCTTTTCATAAAATGACTTACTGACTTAAACGGGACACACCTAACTCAGGCATTCCCTGACCACACATGATATTGCTATCTCATTCATCTTCCTGTTACAGGAATAATGAAGCCCTAGGAGGCAGAGATGTGGAACGACAGCCTGAGAGCCTGTGGCATAACATCCAACTGCACCCCCAGGAGGTGTGTGCCGCCTCACATGGCCATGGCAGCAGCTGGGGGAGGATGGGTAAAAAGTATGAGAGGTGCCCAGTAAACTGTGAAATGCGGACAACCCGAATTGCTTATTGATAGTGCTTGTTGTGCCGCCTCACATGGCCATGGCAGCAGCTGGGGGAGGATGGGTAAAAAGTATGAGAGGTGTCCAGTAAACTGTGAAGTGCGGACAACCCGAATTGCTTATTGATAGTGCTTGCTCCTGCAAGGCAGCTGTGAAGAGCATTACCAGATAACAGATCAGGAATCAATACCTCACTGACAGACTGGTGGCCTGGAATCTTTGGCCTGTCCCCAAGAACACAAGAAAAAGCTGGCCAGAGACCAGCATCCACTCTGGCCCAGCCTGCATGTTACGCATTGACAAGTCTAACCTGGCCTGCCAGGCTCAGCTGCTGGCTGTCCCCACCTCTCTCAGTGGGGCCCCTCTGTTGCCCTTTGCTGTTCATGTCTCCTCCTTCTGGATGGGCCTTCTCCTCCCAGGAAGCAGGGAGCAATGGAAGATGCCTTAGTGCTCTCAAAGCCAGTGCTCCAGACAGGCTGGGATACACCTCACCAGACTCTCCACGGCCCTCACTGGAGCCCAAAGAGGCTGCCAGCTCTTGCTTCCCACCCTTTGCAACTTTCACCTGCGCACCTACAAGCACACAGTTTCTCAGAATGGCCTGGAAAGCTTGTTCAAACACAGATGGCCGGGATCCATCTAATGTTGTATAGGTCGTGGGGGGAGTCTAAGAATCTGCATTTCTAACCAGTTCCCAGGTGATGCTGCTGTTGCTGGTACTGGGACCACACTAGAACTGCCATGCAAGAGAACACCTGAGAGTGCTTTGGATCAGTGTAAGGTACTGCCAGCACTTCACCAGCCTACCAAACTTGACCGCCACGAGTCCAGGAAGGAACTAGACAGGAAAATACATGAACAACTCCACTGTCTTCAGCCAATGTAAAACATCATTCATCCTAAGCACAGTTCTGCCTATAATGTCGTCCTTGTGTTCCTGTTTTGGGACAGTCAACAATTAAATGAGACCTTTATGGCACTTTAATAACACGTGGTGTGGGATGAGCTCCAAGACAAACTTCTTACTAAAATCCATGCGGCAATAGATTCCAGGTTCCTGGCCTCCTGTATTAAAGGCTGGAGATTGGCGGGGATCTGTTGGGGGCAGCCCCACCTGGGGACGGCATGCCCAAAAGTTCCTTCTGGGACCTCCCAGGGAGTTGCTGTCTCCTCCATGAAGCAAGCCTCCTGGCCTCCATTTGTTTACAAAGCAAAAGGAATGTGGAGCTTCGTGCCCTGGCAGTGGAGCAGTTCAGCAGCCTGCTCCGGTCCCTGTGCAGGGAGGAGAACACGGGGCTTGGAATGAAGGAACACAGGCTCCTGGCCTGCTCGTCACTAACTGGGTATGTGATCTCAAGGAGTCTCTCAACACCACTCAATGAGTTGTTTCTTCTGTTGAAAAGAAAAAGCCTTTCCTGTTGAATTTAAGTTATACAAATGGCATAATGATGCTGCATGACGTTATTTATTTTTACTAGTGTTATCATTAATTTTTTTCCAGGACAGGGTTATTTATCCAAAAGCAGCTTCTCCCCTATTCGGAGACACTGCTGAGTCCTCTCCTTTCTTTCACAGTTTTTTCCAATGGTATCTGTTTATTCATCAAATACTTGCTGAGCCCCTTTTCCCTGCCAGGAACTGCGCCAAATGCCATAGTCCAAAAATGAAGCAGACAAGATTCCTGGCCCTAAAGAGCCATCAGTGGGAGTAATAGCAGATGTGAAACAATCCCATTCCTGTAGGACATGTTGATGGGAGGGTATGCAGAGGGCGCTCTAAAGCACAGGGAAGGCCTGTGGCAGAGAAGTCTAGTTCCTACCAGTGTCTATTCTCCCTTCCCCTTAGGAACAGAGCTCCCAATTTTTAGTTTGGTAAAGGTCCACCTAGAATAGAGAGTATATTTATATTTCCCATTCTCCCTAGCAGCTAGATGTGACCATGTGGCTAAGCTCTGGCCAATAGGATGTAATTGAGAGTAATGAGGGGCTACTTCTAGGAAACCTCCTTCAATGGCAATTGACATGTGCCCCTTCCTCCATCCTGTTGCCTAGAATTCAGATGTGATGGCTGGAGCTCCAGCTGCATTTTAAACCACGAGGATAACAATGTTCTTGAGATGACAGAGCAGTGAACTAGAAAGGGTCTAGATCCTTAACAACTTCCTGGAGCTTCTGGGCTATCTCCAGAATTCACTAACATAAGAAAAAATAAACTTTTGCTTCATTTTTAAGCCACTATTATTTTCAGTTTTCTGACACATCCGTAACTGAACCTAATTTCAACTAATTCAAGGTCAGATTGTGAGTGACCTAAGGACTTTAGACTTCATTCTATAGGCCATAAAGAGCTATAGGCAGTTTGTAAGGTGTGGAGTAACTTGACATGGAAAGAAAAAAGAAGAAGGAATAGAAATGGCCCACGACTTAAAGAGACTGAGGAAGCATATTTCTGTTGATAGAAACGAGGAATCCTGATTTGGAGAGAAGGCTGATGAGCTTGGTTTTAGACCTGTGGACTTTGAAGCAACTGCAAAGCATCCCTGTTAAAGAACCCAAAAGGGAGGTAGAGGTGTAGAAACAAAGCTTAAGAGAGAGGAAAGAACTGGAGCTCTAAATTTGGAATCACTCATGTAAAAGTGACAGCTGACATGCTTCAACATGCATGAACCTTGAGGACATTATTCTAAGTGAAATAACCAGTCACAAAAGGACAAATAGTAAGATTCCACTTGTAAAAGGCACGTAAAGTCATCAAATTCATAGAGACAGAAAGTAGAATGGGAGGGCAGGGACTTGGGGGAGGGGGAATGGAGAGTTGTTTAATGGGGACAGAGTTTCAATTTCACAAGATGAAAAGAGCTATGGAGGTGGATGGTGCTGATGGTTGCACAATAATCTGAATGTACTTAATACCATTGAACTTTACAGTTAAAAATGATTAAAATGGTTAAAAAAAAATACATACTTGAATAGATAAATAAAGAAAATATTTAGAAACTTAAAAAATAGTAAGAGCTGAAACCCCCAAAATAGATGAGGCTTCATCTACTGAAAAAGAGGGAAGAGTGAGCAGAAAGGGCTCACATTTGAGGACAGAAGAAAGAAGCTAATCCAAAGAAAGAGAGAGGTGGTCGAGAGGTGAAGAGGAAGGAAAGATCTAATGTCACAAAAGCCAAGCAGGGAGAAAATTTGTGACATGATTAGCAAACTTTTGGAAAGTAGCAATGCCAGAGAAAGAAGAGAGAGCGTGAAAGATTATTCAACAAACACTAGCCAGATTATTTTGATAACAAAGGACTCTCAGGGTTAGCACAGAGAGCACCGCTGAAACTGCAGGGGGTGACCATCTACACGGGCTTTTTCAGAAGTGGTCAAAGAAAATGTCATGTACAAGACTGGGTCTGCATGGAGAACAAGGAGGCATCTATTCCACTGTCATCATTTTCAAAGTAAAAGGCTGCCTGCCTGAGGTGCAATGGAGAATCCATCCAATCAGAAGTGGGTTTCTGGGCTGTGGCAGAAACTTAGCAATGTGGAATAAGAAGTGCTTGCAGCATGCTGGTAAAATGCCAAGGGAGAGGGAGCTAAATGATGGCTCCAAAAATAGATAACAAAAAGAAAGAAAAAAAAGAAAAGAAAAACAAGGAAAAACAAAAAATAAAGAAGAAAAAAGATTTTTTAAAAAAAGATGGTTCCAGAAAGAAGAGATTCTAGAAAAGCAACTTCACTGCCTTAGAACAGCTCGCTCCACTTTGAGTTTGCTTGGGGAAGTGACATTTAACACATCTGTGACATTTAATCCACCTGTGATCACCTTAAAAACTAACTGAGGCATGTGAAATAAAACCTTAGCTTAATGTCTGGAAACAGAATTCCTCTTAGTGACGAAACAGTTTTCCCATAGCAGAGTGTCTTTAGAAGCCTTGAGATGGAGGTTAAGACTGGACACCTCAGCTCTCAGGAGGCAAGCTAGCGAAAGGGAAAGTTCCATGGAGCTGCATCCGTGCAGGGGTGAGGACAGAGGGATGAGCACACAGCAGAGTCACCAAAGAACTCCTAAGAAGATTCTGCGCCTGTAATGCAAATGCACTCCTTCTGTCTCCTCAAACTCTGGTAATGCAGGGAGGTTTGGATAAAAAGTAAGGAACAAGTATAAATTCTGTGTTGGCACCACACCGGGGTAGGGAGAGAGGGAGAGGCCCAAGGCAAGTGCAGAGACAAGAGCTCACTGGAGAAAGGAAGTTGGAACCAGAAGTGACCGTGAGAACCATACCAGGAATACTGCAGGTAGCGTCTGGGGTAGGTCACCATAAAGGACAGGCTTAGCTGGGCTGGGGTTCGGGGTTGCTGTGATAGCCATTTACTCTTCTTAGCAATATGCCACTTGTGTCCTAATTCTGCCTCAGTCCTGCTTCCTACAGTCCTACGTAGCAAGTCGTCAGAATGAGGGGGTGATCCACAGTGTCAAGAGAAGCCAGAAGATCAAAGAAAAGGGGAACTAAGAAAGGTCATCAGGCTTGCAAGCCACAGATGACACTGGAAGGGGAATTTTCAGCAGGAGTTGAGCCAGGTTTGCTATGCACAGTTGCGCAGACTGTGCACTGCACAAAGGCAGCACATCTACAGAGCACTGTTTCCATCCTAGTCATCAGAGACTGGACAATTTTCCAGCCAAAGGGAGAAAAGTATCTTGAAGAATGGGTCCTTTTTCTAAATTGGCACAAAGGTGCTTTATGGACTAGCAGCAGCCTTGATGGGGAGAGAAGGCATATGGCAAGAAGGTTATATATAAGTGGCTAGTGAAGAAATGAAAGCTGTGTATTTGCAGCTTCTATATGGGGATATGAATTTTTTTTTTTTCTTTTTGTCTTTTTTCGTGACCGGCAACGGGATCGCAACCCTCGATGTTGCTCCCGCACCTCGCTCAGCCAGTGAGCGGCCGGTCTGTATGTGGGATCCGAACCCTCGGCAGGAGTGCCGCCGCACTCCCAAGCGGCGCACTGTAGCAGTGCGCCACCGGGCCGGCCCCTCGCCGCCGCGCTTCCCAAGCGGCGCACTGTAGCAGTGCGCCACCGGGCCGGCCCCTGAATTATTTATCTATTGATGCATAACAGATTACTCCAAAATTTAGCAGCTTAAAACAACAAACATTTATTACCTCTATGGGTCAGAAATCTATGAGTGGTCTAGCTGAGGGATTCTGGCTCAGGTTTCTCATAATGCTGCCATCGTCTCAAGTCTCAACTGGGGCTGAAGGATCCATTTCCAAGCTCACTCTTTGGAAAGCTGGCAGGGGTCAGCTCCTCACAGGCTACTGGGCTGAGGGGCTCAGTTCCTCACCACGCCATGTGGGCTTTCCACAGAATTGCCCACACCACAGCAGCTTGCTTCCTCCTGGGGTGAGCGATCCGAGAGAGAGAAAGGAGAGGAAAGGGGGGCAGAAGAGCAGGAGTGGACCCCAATGGAGAAGCCACAATCTTTTTATTGCCTAATCCCTGAAGTGACATCCCATCGCTTTTGCTGTACTCTGTTCATTAGAATAGGTGAAGAACTCAGGGCAGAGGACTACACAGGAGTGTGAATACTGGGGGGCAGGAGTCTTTGGAGGCCACCTTAAAGTCTGCCTGTCAGGACAGACAGGATAGAAAGGTTCAACCATTCTTTCGGAAGGCAAAATTCTTTTGCTCATCCTATAGGTGAAATCATCAAGATGTGAACAGAATTTGGGACAAGTTCTAAGCTCACTTTAAACAGAGACCAGCGTATACTCCAGTTAGGGACATGGTGACTGAATTGAGCCAGATGGCAGAAATCATGGCCATTGGCTGCCTCTTAGCAGGGACCTGGTCATCTGCTTCACAGACTTTAACTTGGGTGCCCCAAGTGAGTTGTCTGCATCTACCTTACATGGGTATGAAAAGTTCATGAATGCTAACAGAAGATTTCTGATCCAGAGTGAGCAGCCCATGCAAAACCTCAGGAGGCATTCAAAAACCAAGAGCCTCACAGGCAGACTCCGTGTCTGCTTTCTGTGTGGGCAGAGGCTGTTATGCAGAGGTGAGGAGGTAGGAGCACTCCCTAGATCAGCCAGTAACAGGCAGACCTGTTTCCAGTACTTCCGATATCCGGGGTTATCCAGGCTTCCCAGAGGGCTGGGTTTGAGGCTGCCAACTATTCCTAGATATACAAGTCCTGTACGGAGAGTTGCCCTTCACCCCACCCTGACTCACCCAACATGAGGCTCTATGCTTTCTTTTAAATTTCTGGAGCACAGGGATAAAGGAGAGGTATTTTCAACTTTGAACATATTATTAGTTTGGATTCTTTTAGAGGCTTCTAGAATTTCTGAGCCACTCCTGAGTTGATTCAACTTCACAAATATTTATATAAGTCCTGTTTTGATGATGGGTCAGCTGCAGGCCATGGGTTGCCTCAGATGAAGTGGGTGAAGAAACGACAGAACTAGGAGGTGGGTCAACCTGTCAGGAATAGCGGCAGGAGTTGCTGTGCCTGAGACTGCAGTTGGGGGTCAATTCAGCAGTGAAGGAGATGTGCTTTGTCATTTACCCAAATGTCAAAGCCAAGGGCAGAGACTGACACACGACCAAAGCAAAGACATGCGTAAGAATCTGAGTAAGAGAGCCAAGGCTAATAATGTTCAGCGGTTCCAAGTGAACAGGGAAAACATTGCCTAACCCTGGCCAGAGAGTGGAGGCCAGGGGCCAGCAACCATTCCTGAAAGCAGGAGTGATCTCCGACTTGTTCAGCATCCGATCCCCATAACCTGGCGCACGGATAAATTCAGGTAGTCAAGCCGGGCGGAGAATGCAGGGGTGTGGTCATCCACGTAGACACCCATAAATAAGATTTGGGGTCCAAGGTGAACACCAGGAAACAATCAGGAAGTGGTTTTCAGATACAAAGGCTGAGAAAGGCAGCTCAGGATCCAGAACAGCTGGGTGGGGACACCTAACAGCGTAAGTTATGAATGCTGGTTCCAGGGCTTTCTTAGGATTAATCGTAGAATTAATTAATTTCAGGACTAATCATGTTAAGCAGCCTTCCTGCTCTGCTAGACTGAGGACAAGAACTATGTCTGTCTTGCTTACTGGGTATCCCTGGCCTAGCACAGGGCCTGGTATGAAATAGGTGCTCAATAAATGTGTGTTGCAGGAGAAACTGCTCCCAGAGAAAAGTGGGAATCTGCAGGGGACAGAGCACAGATCTAGGACTTGCAGAGCTCTCAAGGTCAATGCAGAAGTAGAGATTTTTTTTTTCTTCCAGGTAATAGGAAATCAGGGGGAGTCAACAGAACCCAGACTTCAGGTTGAGAGCAACCAATATGATGCTAATCTTCTACTCTGTGTTCCTCACCCTGTCGCCCTCCTGGGTCTCCTTGAGAGGCGAGCAAAGTATTGAAATGACAATAGCCATTCACTTTTCTCAGGACCTAATCTCCAGATTGTGGATATGTGTAAGCAGAACTGAGCTAACAACTTCAACAAGAGACTGTAGAATATTCCGCCTAGCCACAATTAAGTGGTGGCCTTGAGCAAATCATTTAACCTGTCCCTATTATAGCCTCAAGCCATTTACTCATCAGTAAAGTGAGGGCATTAGGCTAGAAAGAAGACTCTGTTGTTGCCTTTCTTTTCTGATATTCTATGATTCGATTATTCTGGTCTATTTTGAAGAGGATATGGATTAGGGTGGACCCACATGAAAATATGCAATGGCTCATCAGCTTCTAATGAGAACTGGAGTGGGCCTAGAAGAAACGCTGTATAGACATCCTCTCCTTTCTGTTTCCATGGAGTTTGGTTCTCCTGGAACTCTGTGTCTGTGGAGGAAGGTGGAGCATATTTCCTGTAGGCAGTTGTTCATGTTTCCTAAGCCCTCTGGGGAAGAGGCACATGAGAAGGCTGAAAGATCATAGGACTTAACAGTGAGAAGACCTGGGCACTGGTTTCATCCAGGCATATGAGCTTGGCAATTCACCTGTCCTCTTTGGGTCTCCATCTGCTCATCTATAATGGACAGAAGACTTGCCCCACCAACCTCCAAGACTTGGAAAAACAAAGGCCTCTCTAAAACATTCAGGGCTTAACAAATGTGTGATAATGTTGGGAGAAGCCAGTCAAAATTGCTAGTAGGTCAGGAGAGAATGTGTGGGGCAAATGGTCTATAGTATGGAGGCAAAAGGACTTCTTAAAGATTTGTATGTTCTAGAAAATTATGTATAAAGTGGACTTCACACTCTGTCATTTACTAGAGTGTGCCTATCACTTCACCTCTCTGAGTCTCAGCTTTCTCATCTGTAAAATGGGTATAATCTTTTTGCCATGTCAACTTCCCAAAGTTGTCACAGGTCAACCTTGATTGATCAAACATGGTCAAATGATCAAATAAGGTCAAGTTTCTAAAAATATGGCCCACTGTAAAGGCCCACACAAACTGATTATCAGTGCCTTTGGAGTGTTGGGCACTTCACAGGGGCTCCTAGCAATTAATCCTGCTAAATCAATGAGGCACAGTCCAGTCTGCAGCACCAGCTCTCAGAGCACATAGAATAGAAAGACACTTACATGAGATGATTTGTGGACAACTTCAAGGCTTCATCTGCCTCGAAAACTTTCCTTTTCTTCCCACCTTAGAGTCTTTCCCATTAGAATCACTCCTCTGGAGAGCACATTCAGTGGTGAGATAGCTCAGAGCACAAGGGGGTCTAGGCAGGGGGCAAGTAGGGGCTACAATCCAACCCAAACTCCACCCACCAAGGCCCATGACTGCCCAGAGGGAGGGTGCTTTTCTCTAATTCTTATGGATGGCCTGCCATATGGGCCAGCACCTCCCTTGCCTGGAAGTTATCAGGCTTTAAATGAATAAATGCTATGTAAAATGCAAGAGTCACTCTCCCCCTTTCTCCAAATGGAAACTGACTCGGGGAATGAAACTCCAACCATGAATTTCATGTACGTGTATATGAGAGAGAGAGGATGAATGTGTGTGTGTGTGTACATGTGCATGCATACCATGCTCAATACATGTGTATTCACACACTCATATGCACATGTGTGTGTATAAACCTTAGTCCTCCAGGGCATGGCAGGGGAGGGTACTATGGTGGGTCCCACTCAGGAAGCCCAGTATTAGCCCCGGGGAGCTGGGAGACACAGGCAAATGCTGGATAAGGGACCAGGGCACAAGGCAGTCATCTGGGTTCTGGGGGAAGAGGCATGGAGGGCAGTTGGTCTGAAGTAAACTTGCCCGACTTCATCATCTTGCTGAAGGTCAGCCTTCCCCTCAGGCTATCAGGGAATACCCACAGCGTGTGCTGCTAGGTGAGGAGTCACAGGACTCCACCCTCTGACCTCTGAGATGAGCCCCCAAAGCACTTGCTAGAGCACTTCCCACCCCTCCTCTTTTTGGCAGCACGGTCAGAAGCATGAGCACTGCTGGGTGGCTTCAGTCAAACGTGGACAAGCAGTCACGGCCATTTCAAGGTCACTCATGGGATCATGTCTACGTGGACTCTGGTGACTTCCATGCTCCTCCTTTTGCTCTGAATGAGACACTTCATTGTTTGAGGCTTGAGAATCCTCCTGGGAGTTCTGGGACCTGGATGCTGGGCAAAACAATAAATAGTGATGGTGAAACATGCCATTTATGAGAAGGGAGGAGGTTTGCCTTCAGGGAGGGCAGCACAATAGCCCATGGGTGCAGCTTCCTGTAAACCTTGGCAGCACAGTCTACAGCACCCAGGTCACCTTACAGCGAGAGGGCGGGGTCTGAGGCCAAACTTCCAGGACAAGCTGAAGGGCCACAGAAGGGGGATTTCCTTCCAGTGGAATGAAGGCTCTAGCCTAACCCTTCCCCACAGAACCCATCACTCCACCTGTGCAGCCTGTGAAACTTACCCACGAGGATAAGGAAAAGGAAAAAGACATATATGGGGCAAATTGCACACCCTACCTGACTGTCCTATGTTGGGGAATGAAAAATAAAATGCTACTTGCAAAGGCCTTGCTGGTCTGGATGGAAGCCTAGAAGTGACTCCTTCAAAGCACTTTTAAATGGTTCTTCAATTTTAATGTAAAATTGATCTGAAGGCCAAAGAGTCACCGCTTTCCAAGAATGGGTATCATGCTGTCACACTAGTGCGGTTGATTCTTCCAGCCCTCATTTACAGTCCATTTACATTTCTCATACCATTGTCTGTGCTTTTTGGTTTGTTTGGACATTCATGGGACATTAGGAAAAAGAGAAAAGAAAAAGAAACACTGAGCCATGCTCTTGCAGTCATCTCAGGGGGTAATTCTCTGTCCTGTTAATTGGGGTTCCCTTTGGGCTTCATAACAGATCACCATGATGCCGGCCCCCTAACATTTGTGGGGCCCAGGACTACTATTTTAAAATTATAAATCAAGCCGAAATAAAATGTGTTCTAATATCCTATCTTGACAAATTTATACAGTTGTCTCTTGGTATTCACAGGGAAGTGGTTCTAGTGCCCCTGCAGATACCAAAATTTGCAGATGCTCAGGCGCCTTACAGTCGGCCCTCCATATCAGTGGGTTTCATAGCTATAGAAGGCAGGCTACATTCACAATGACCTAGAAAGCCAGGTTCGAATTTAGAATTCTCACCCTACCTGGAATTCTGCTCAGTCCTGAGCTCATGGGCCTCTCTTCCCATCCCTGACTCTAGTTGCCCACATCTCAGCCCACATGCCCAAGTTCTACCCACCTGCCCCACGAACAGCCGTCCCTCTGCCATTCCTTGAGCCTAGGGATTTTACAGACTGACCATACCTGTGACCTCAGCCTCTGGGAGGATGGACCTGAGAAAGAGTCCTGGAGAAGGTTGTAACAGGCTGGGGTCCATTCCAGTGGGAAATTCCAGGATCCTAGGAACCCAGAGAATGTTGTAGAAGGGAGGCATGGGCACCAGGTAGTGTCATCTCCTTGGCTCTGCAGACTACCATTAAGGGAGAGGCATGGCTGAAGGAGGATCATGGTGGCATCTTCTAAAGTCCAGGGCCTAGTGTAGGAGTGGGTACCTGAGGCCATTATTGTCATGAAAAATCTGAAGCCAGGAACTAAGGTTGCTTGCCCAGATCACTTCCCATGTGACTATGGGCCAGCCACTTCAGCATTCTGGGCCCAATGTCTTCATCTGTAAAATGTGGGATTTCAGCCAAGAATTATTAAATTCCTTCATAGAACTAAAATACTGCCATCCCCTCAAAATTCTAATAACATGTATGGAGTGCCTGCCGTGGGCCAGTCACTGTGCTGAGTGCTTCTGCATACATGGTCTCATTTAATCCATGATTCCATGACTCTGCACCCACTTCCTGGCCAGACAAGTTTAGGGTGCTGTACGCAGCTTGGATGTCTTAAATCCTGGGATGGACACTAAAAAGATGTGATGCTAATTTCAAGGGCATCCAAGATAGAGCATCCAGGATCCAACCCAGCCCACAGTCCACCTGCAGCAGCAATCTTGGCAGGTGGGGCAGAGAGATGGACACTGTAATAGACCCAGGGGGAAAGGGGTGCCTCCCGCCTTGTCTGCGGGTGGGGAGGAGCTATTTAGGGCTTAGATACAATCTCATACACACACACACAAATTGAAATCTCTCCAGTCATTATAGTTGTTCTTAAAGGGAGAGGCCTGGTCCCAGGAAAGTGAGCATATAGTAGGAAAGGGAAGTTAAAATCGAAGGAGGGCTGAAGGTCAATCCCAAGATACTTGAGTTTGGGAACGTTTCTCAACCCTTTTTCTGTTTCCCTGAGATTCTCCAGAGCTTCACAGCCCCAGCTTGTGAAAACATGGCTTCCGAAGACCCCGTTCTTTAGGTCAAGTTGACACAGGCACTTCTTCTTCTTGGTCAGCTGGCCCTCCCAGGACCACAACTTAGTATTTGACTTTGGGCAAGTTTCTTAATTCTCCAGGCTTCAGTTTTCTCAAACATTTCCTCAAATGAGCCTTCTGAGAACTAAAGGAGATAACACCTGCTAAGTGCCTAGCGCAGAATAAGTGGTCAGTAATTGGCAGGTGTTACCATTATTTTTCTATCCTATAGGAGAGCAAGAAACAGAGAATGGCCAGTTTGGAGCTAGATCAGCCCTGTTGTCTTCCCTAGAGGACAACGTGCTGCTCCTTCCCCGAGGTCACAGTCTTTGGCATGCCATTCCAGGCACAGGACACCTTGCAGTCACACAGCAGAGCAGGTCAGCCAACCACACCGCACCCCCAGGGCCTCGTCAAATATTGATGCAGCGTATAATGTCTTCAGAACACAATACACTGCTTCTCAAACAAGATCCGCCCTTCCACAACCCAGAGGAGGCTGAGGACTTTTCATGTCCCTTAAGTGGCTGCACACCTGGTAAATTTTGCCCCTAGTAAGGGGCAAACATCATGTGTACCATCCCTTTCAAGGCAGGAGGAAAGGTCCAGCTGCCTGCTTCTAGAGTTTTCCTAACTATCCTGTCTCCTCCAAGAAGGGAAGGAAAGGAGACAAAAACTACCCTGTCTTCAGAACACAATACACTGCTTCTCAAACAAGATCCGCCCTTCCACAACCCAGAGGAGTCTGAGGACTTTTCATGTCCCTTAAGTGGCTGCACACCTGGTAAATTTTGCCCCTAGTAAGGGGCAAACATCATGTGGACCATCCCTTTCAAGGCAGGAGGAAAGATCCAGCTGCCTGCTTCTAGAGTTTTCCTAACTATCCTGTCTCCTCCAAGAAGGGAAGGAAAGGAGACAAAAACTACCCTTGGAAGCACCTCCTCTGTGCCAGGCATAGGACAAAGGCTGTGCATGCATGATCCAGTTGAATCCCAACAGGAACCCTACCACGTGGATGGTACTGGCTACTGTTTGTAAAAGAGGGGACTAAGATGTAAGGGGATTAATTAGGTAACTCAAGCAAGATCACACCATCTGTCCAGGGGGAAATTGAGCTTTAGATTCTGCATTGAAAAGCAGTGTACTTCTGCTGACACTCCTCAGGACATGAGAGGGGGGATGTAGGCAATCCCCATGCCCCCAGTGGGTCTGTTTCTGGACCATTGCCTGGGGTCAGGCCCACTTAGTTGTGCCACTATCATAGGAGTTAAGGAATAATTCCTTATGGTTTGTCAGAGTTGAGTCCAGCCAGAACTATAAGTTCTACTGGTCCTGCCAAGTGAGCCCTGACCAGATCTCTTCTCCTGTCCCTTAGCAGCCCCTCTGTTTCTTCTGTGGCTCTGCTACATCCTCCCCTGAGGCAACAGATTCAGGAAAGCCTGTAAGTGAGCCCTGACCAGATCTCTTCTCCTGTCCCTTAGCAGCCCCTCTGTTTCTTCTGTGGCCCTGCTACATCCTCCCCTGAGGCAACAGATTCAGGAAAGCCTGTTTGCTTGGGGGCAGGTAGCAATGCCTGATGCTTGGAGAGAGAGAAAAAAAAACCCAAAAAAACAACCTTGATTAATACAAAAAAAACATTTTCTAGCCACATAGGTAGCATATAATTATCTATATATACACACATACATATTGAGGGAGAGTTGAGAGAGTGAATTTAGTACAGCTTCACAGGATAAATGTATTTGAGGGAGGTCTTACAGCAAGTAAACATTGATTCACAGAGAGGAGAGAAAAGGTAAATATTTCTATCCAGCAAGCCAAGGATAACAATACCCCTCACAGAGCCAGAGAAACTGAGAGGAGATCGTGACTTTCCTTCAAGCTCAAGTTAAAGGTGGGATGACTAAATTCATTCATTCCTGAGCACCTGCTATGTGCCTGGTACTGGGGATTCAGCCGAGAACAAAACAGACATTGAAGGTAAAGAGCAGGTCTAGGACTGTAGGAGGCCAAGAGGACAGAAGATGTAGGAAGGTGTCCTGGAGTAGCCTCCCGGTGTTCACTCCTGGTGACACCAGCTTCCCGTGTAGCTCAGGCCTTTGGGAAATGCCAGCCTCCCTCCCCTCACTGCGGGGTGGGGGCTCGGTGGGGCAGTCAGTGGAGTCTCACCCCTGGCCACGGTTTAAGAGGCATGAGCAGGCAGGGATCACTCGGCAGGGGCTCAGAAGACTTACACACTTGACTTTGCTCAGCTCCGTGATGAACCCTCAAGGAAAGAGATGCAGCCGAGTGGGCCTGACCCATCGTGGGGACAGTTTAAGCACAGTCACATGATCCAGCTCAGGACCATGGAGCAGCAGGTGAGGTTTGTCAAGTGTCTCAGGGAAAGTGGCCCTTACTCTTCTGGAAGCATTCTCCCGAAACCCCATCTCTCTCTCTGAGTGGGGCTGGATGTGGATGTGAAGCCAAGAACAGCTGAGGCCACTTTGCCACCCTGAGGGAAATCAAGCTTATGATGAAGCAGGTCCCGCAGAAGCAGAGCAGAGACACAGATTTTGAAAAGGGAGCTGTCATCTGTGTCAAATCTTCCTGAGAAATCAATTAGACAGAGGGTGAAAGACGGTCCCCGACTATAGCATCAGGTGGTGGAGGATGATCACAACCCAGGATAGCACCAGGGTACTTGAAAGACACTGTTCTCACATTAGGGGACCCCAAAGGAGGGCAAACCTGGCTCCTTGTAAATGGAGTCCAAAGGCCAGAGTGGAAGTCACTGAAGGAAACCACGTAGAGAAACAGCTAAGATCTTTGGCATTCGTGGGCTTGAGCCCTGGCTCTGCCCCTCATTTATATAGTCTTAGCAAATTACTTAACCTTTAAGTGCCCCAGTTTCCTAAGCTAAAAAACAGAGACAAAACCACCTTTGGGGCAGGTGTATTTAAGGACTGAACAAGGGAAAGCTCTTGCAGGAGCCTGGCATGCAATCAGCCCTGTGTGGCCATCACTTGTGCCTGGCCCATGTGCTCGAGACCCAGCACACCAGGTAGATGCCATGGCCAAGCATCCTCAAGAGCCAGTGGCTCACAAGATAAGGGGCGGACACGAGGAAACAGATGGAGAGCTTGGCAGAGCACCTGCTCACAGTCGGCACTCAGCACGCAGCAGCGGCTGTAATGATTATCACTATTTCAAGTCTTCTCCACTCAGGAGCCAGACTGCTGTTTGGACTCACATGGGCTTTCCCCTGTGGTCATCAGCCAGGCAGAGGAAGCCAGGCGTTCCACCCTCAGTAGCCCCCAGGGACCTGTGTCTCCCTGTGTCTACACAGCCACAAATGTTAGCCTTGCTCAATGAACTCAAGCCTGGAGAGAAACCTGCCTCCCAGCACGATCCCACATTCCTTCTTGGTGGAATGCCTTTACATGGCAAAGTCCCATGGGCTGGGATTTAATTAACTCTTTACATACATTTACAGAACTCCACAGGGGAGAACAGTTCCTCCTCTATCCTTACAAAGTGCTGATGCCAAGAGATTGTTTTTTATTTGGTTATTCTTCCTTGTCTCCTTTCGATGAGGTCTTGTAGTGCCAGTTAACCAGGGCAAGGATCTGTCTGAGCATCTCAAGGACAAGACAGAATAATTGTGGGGGGGTGGAAGAGAGGGATACTTTGTGGTGCTGGGTTTGAGGTTGGCAAAAATGTTGCATGCCAAGCCTGGTGTGGGGTATACAAAGTTGAAAAAGATGTAATTCTTGACTTCAAGGTAGTCCCTAAGACAAGAGAGTAAACAAATAGCAGTGAATAAAAAGGAGCAAGTAGTCTGAAAGGGGGGTGGGCCCCCAGGATACTGAGTAAGTGCTCATAAAAACCTTAGTTTAGGAGCAGAGGCCTGGCTGGAAAGGGACCAGCCACGTGCAGCTAGCTGATCCTCTCCCCTCCCCCAAAGATCTTGGCGCTGGGTAAAGTCAAACATGAGACAGGATCCCCACTTATCTGACACAACTGCTGAGCTGCAGACATCAGGCTGCTGCCTGACTGGCCTGTGTAAACCAGCCCGCCTTATCGAGAGCCCTTCTTGGCACAGTGAGAAAGGGTCAGCACAGCAAGGAGGCTGGGAAGGTGGTTTGAGGCCCTAGCCGGAAAATGGGCTGCTCAGGCTGTCACTAGGCAACAGCCCTCCAGGAGGTGTCCCTGGGGCCAAGGGCTCTCTACTTCAACCCACGCTAGATAGGACTTCCACTCTGAACTCACTAAAAGCCCATTTAAATTATGTCAGTGTCAGTCTGTCCCCCATCCTCACCCATCAGTGGCTGCTTTCCACTACCAGACTCTTATGAAAACTCCTCAGCCCAGTATCCAGTACCCTCACCATCTGATGACAGTTTACCTGTCCAGCTTCACCCCCAGTGCTCATGCTGGTCCCTTCACCTAGAACCATGACCCGGCTCCACTGTTGAAATCCTGCCCACTCGTTCGGGTTATCCTCAAATGCTGTTTCTCTCAAGAGCCTTCCCTGGTCCACCCACAACCTCCCCCTTCCTGGCTGCCCCACCCACATCCTGGAATGACCACTATTTCCTCTGACTTCCCCTGCACTTTACACCTGTCTGGTGTCACTTGTCACACTCCACGTAGGACTGAGCCTCTCATTCCATTAATTTGGAAGCTCCCTGAGGCCAGAGTCTCTATCTTGTTGCTCTCTAGCTCTTGTCACCAGAGTCTCACACATTAAAGTCCTCTTGCAAAAGTAAATCCAAAAGTGAAACTTCTCTCCTCTTCCTGCAGTTCCCTGTTTCTGCCAACAGTACTGCCCAATGCTAGTGGAGCCATCAAAATCCCACCCCGGACCCCAAAGGCTCATGTCACTTGTGAAATGGGAGCTTTCAGAATTCATTCCCAAATGCCCTTTTGCCCTCCCCATGCCTGTCTCCCCTCCACCTTGCCCTGCCGCCCACCCGTCTTTTGCAGGCCACCCCCTTCAGCATCATGCACAGAAGGACCCTCTTCCCTGGATTTCAAGCTTTGTGCTGTTTCCCAGCCTCAGACTTGGGTTTCCTCCTTCCCGAGCATGTCTGAAGGCTGAAGATGGAGAAACAGATCCCCCACGGCAGGGTGCTTGTCCTCGCACTGTTCCCTGCTCTTGCAACCTTGACCAGCTCAGGCACGTCTCCAACAGATACCATTGGTTTTCCAGGCCAGAAAGCCCAGCATCAGCTTTAACTCCCTCCTCTCCTTCCGTGCCCAGACCCAACCACTCTTCTCATGCAATGACTCTGGAATCTCCCTCTTGGGTTCATCGCCATTCTTTGTCATCACCCTCAAACACTCACCACAAACCAATTTCTCCCTCCCTCCCGGGCTCCGCTGAGTGTGGTCCTACTTCCATTCTAGCCCTGAGCACTTGGCTCTGAGTCTTTGTCTCTCACCACACTGTGAGGATGGAGCTGGGGCTCATCAATCCTGTATCCCCCGTGTCTAGAAAAGGTTCCTTCATGCAGTAGATGCTCAATAAACGAAGACATGTTGGATGGGTGCCTGCCTGTCATGTGCAAAATCCAATGTTAAGTGCCAGGGGAACCCAGAACCCCTACCCCTGGAAACAGTGGGATATGGACATACAGGTTGGATCACAGCAATAGGACTCCAGGGGAGAGGTTCAGATCAAGTGCTGAAGGACTTCTGAGAAAGGAGAGGTGACTCAATGGCACACAGTAAAACAGGCAGACAGTCAGGAGAAGGGGGCAAAGGGGAGAGATCAAAAGGGAGAAATGGGGTGTGTTAGTAAGCGACAGACTAAACCTGTTTGGGGAGGCTAGGTTGGAGAAATGGGCTGGAATTCAATCGTGAGGGCTAACAAATACCAGGCTGATAGCAATGACTTTAGCTAACTTCAACTGAGTACCCACTAGATACCAGACACTGTGTTTTGTTCACGGATAATCTCACTTATTCCTTAAAAGCCTGTGAAGCAATTACTATGATTGATTACACAGTCTGATATGATTAAACCCACTTTACAGGTGAGTAAACTAAGGCACAAAAAGGTTATCTTACTTGCCCATGGTCACACAGTGGATAAGTGGTAGAGCCAGAGTTCAAACTCGGAGACCTTAATGCCAAAGCCTACACTCTTAGCCACTACCTCCTACAGCCTCTCAGGCTAAGGCTTGGACTTTATCCAGTAAAAGGCAGGGAAATATTAAACATGTGGGTAGGGAGAGGCAAGCAAGAAGGGAAACACACCACTGGAGTTTTTGGAGTATTCATCTACCCACACTCCATAGGGTGGATTTGGAATGGAAAAGAGAAAACTGAAGTCTAGGGGGTTAATTCAGAGGAATGGGAAAAAACAATGCTATAGAAGAGCCCTGGACTTCAGAGGGAAATGTGGGGTTGAGCTCAACATCAGCACTTCTTAGGCAACTCAGTTTTTCCATCTGTAAATTGATAGGAAGAACTGGGCTCCCTTCCAGCTCTGAGGTCTATGGTTTTATGAAGATTTTGTAATGTGAGGAGATGGTTGCCTGAATTAATCCACGGCATAGAATAAGCTAAACCCAGCTCCAGCCCCGCAGCCCTGGTGGAGCCTTCCTGATTACAGCCTCCAGCTCCTGGGCCCTTGCTGTCTGCACCACACATTGGTGACTTGGCATATACTGTCACATGTCATTATGGGACTTCAAGGATTATGTCCTCAACTAAACCCATAGCCCCTGGAGGCCAGGGATGGTCTTCTCTTGTGCTTCTCTGAGTTTTTCTCCCAGCATCTAGTTCTGTGCATATATACAACAGACCTTCACTAAAGACATATTGGATTTTAAATAACACACAGGATGTGCAGGTCAGAGGTTACCCTGCCTGTGTTTTTTATTTATATCATGCACCAGGTAGCCAGGACATATTCTTGTGACAGAGTTCAGATCTGCATGGGCTTTATACTCTTGCCACAGTCATAGGCTCCATCCCTGGATTCAAGGTCCAACAATGCCACTTCTTGGCTGAGTGATGCTGAATCTGATCTATAAAATAAGACTAGCGATACCTCTCAATGTGCTTGTGAGGGTTAAATATAACTGTATGTATTAATGTGCTTTGAATTTTATGAAGTGCTATATCAATCAAAGGCGATATAAATTCTACAAGGCACTGAGCCAGGTGCAAGTTCTGATTCCAAATTTGCATGACTTTGGACTAGCCGTTTAACCTTTAGCTTCTTCCATCCTCATATGCATTATATCCCTTTAAAAATCCTGTGGTCCAACTTGACATGCCCTTTCCCACCCCTCTTCAACTCCCAGGCTCTGGGGACCAAATTCCTTCTCAGCCTTCATGATCTGGCTTAAAAACTCTGATGCCCGCACAAGTCAGAATTGATTCTCTCTCCCTCTGGGCCATCATTTTAGATGATCTACCCCTCTTCTGCCACTCCATCCTGATCATATATCTATCTTCCCCTTTAGAGCAGAGGTCAGCAAACTTCCTCTAGAAAGGTCCAGATAATAAATATTTTGGGTTTTGTGAGTCATATGGCCTCTGTTGCAACTATTCAGTTCCACTGTTGTAGCACGAAAGCAACCATAGACAATACATAAATGAATGGGCTTGGCTATGTTCTAATAAAACTTTATTTACAAAACAGGCACTGGGCCAGAATTGACTCACCCCTGCCCTAGACTGTCAGCTCGCTAAAGTAAGGACAAGGTCTTATTATCTCTGTACCCTCATGCGGAGCCTTGAGGCCAAGCACAGAATTTAACCTCAAGAGGTCTCAAATAATAAAGAGCCGTAGTCATTCTAGTGCCCTTTTATCAAAGCCTTATAAGGTGCAAAATACTAGGAACTCTGTAAGCATATTAAGTTGGTATTTATTATTACATTTTACAGATAAGGAAAATGAGAGATTAACTAATCTGGCCAGGTCTGCACAGCTGGTAAGTAGCACAGCAGGCACTACACCCAGGTCCGTGCAGAGCATCACTGCCCTGTCACACTACATTACTTGCAAATGGTAACTGGGTTGAACACAAGTGATGAGGTTGAATTAGGTGTCTTCCAACTCCCCAATGAGGTCAGCAAGAGATTCTTCAAGTCCCAGCCTGGCTTCCAGTGCCACCACAGGCTGTCCAGCGGGCTGGGGGAAGCACAGCTTGACACGCTCATTTGTCTCCTCCTCACATGCCCCGAGCCAGGGCCCCCACATCTTCTCTGGCACACACAGCTCAGCAGCAGGCATTGTGAGACCTTTATGAGCATGAACAAAGACTGCCTGGAGGCTGAGCTGTTTTGTGCACTAAGAGCCCATTCTCTCTCAGAAGCCCAGAGAGTGATGAGGCTGTGAATGACCTCCAGGCTGCTGGAGTGGGTCCACCATTCCAGACCCAACAAAAGTCAACAGGAATCTATGGGAAGAGGGAGTGTGGGAGGTGGAGTCAAGGGCCAGATCTGATTTCATTTACCCAACTTCCTGCTCCCCAACCTTATCTCAAATCATGGGAGGATCCCAGTCCTGCAAAGGATGAAGATAAAAACCAAGAAAGCAGATTTAGGGTTCAAGACAGAGGGTAAGCACAGTGCCTTCTAAGTAAACCATCCCTCCCCCAACATGCTCCAGGAGTGGGGAACGATGTGAAGAGTCCAGGTTTGAAAGTGTGTGATAGAAGATGAGGCTTGACGCTACGTGACGGAATTTAGTCACTGCATGTGTAGGAGCCACTAAAGCACTTTGGCTCAAGCAACTGAGGTTGTGATTTGGGATAAGTCCTCTGAAGTAGCAGTTACCAAGACCGAAGGCCAGGAAACCTGTTAGAGGGCTACCGTCATAAGCGAGCCATTTAGAAGACCTGAGCAGGGTGAGAGCTACAGGAACAAAGACAAAGTTCCCCTTGATCTTTGCCTGCACCACCCATGAGCTCCACCTGTCCTTCGACTTCCTCTGTTCTTTCATTCTCGGCCAGTGTTGATTGAGCCCTACTATGTACAGATACCGTGTTAACCGCAGGCCCACCTCTTCCGCTCCCTCTCTTCTCCAGCCTGCCCCTTTCTGTTCCTCCCTCTTCATGCCTCTCAGTCTCTCTTTCTGTTCACCGGCTCTTTGCTTTCCTCAAATCCTCCTTTATGCCATTTTTCCAACATGAACTCAGGGACTGAGGCCTGAACCCCGACTTTCTCCCCTTGGGGAAGGGGTTTGGCAAAGTCACTGAAACCCAGAGGCAAGTTGCTTACGCATGTAACTTGCACAGTGGGCCCTTGGAGCTCAAATTGAGCAGCAATGTGGTCTGGCAGATCACACATGTATCCAACTCTCCCCATCTGGTTTAAAGCATACACACCACACGACCTTACCACATAATAAATACGCCATCTCCTTCAAGGTAAACGTCAGTGACCTCACCCCCTATAGTGGAGTCTCTAAACTAAACTGGTATATTAGTCAGCATCCAACCAGGAAAACAGGAAACATTCTAAGCCTTTACAGCAGGGGGGATTTAATGTGGGGAACTGGTCCCACAGTTCACAGAGGAGCTGGGAAATCAACCAGTAAATGAGGTGACAACCCAGAGCAGCTGGAAGCAAATACCACCCCAAGAGCTAGAGGGAAAAGGGTGTTACCTGAGTCCAGGGCAGGGTCACCTGCCAAACACTGGAATAAGAACAGGCCTATCTAGCAGGAGCCAGAGACACAAAAAGAGATGGAGTCACTGCCAGAAATGCCACCAAGTAGGACAAAGACTGGGAGAGCTACCCTAGCTTCTCTCACCCTCAATTTCCCACCAGCACCTCCCTCATCAGTCAAGCCCAGCCAGAAGCCACTGACACGGAGCCCACAGGGGCCAGCCTCCCCATGACTCAGAGCAGGAAGTGGGCAGGGAACAGATCCCGGAGCAAATGGCTCAGCTGGTCTGGATTTGCATCTTCTCTTACCACATAACTGTGCCAAACCTCCGGAAGCCCGCCTTGCTTTGCCTTTGACCCACGAGTTAGGGGCCTGGGAATCAAAGAGAAGCCACTTTCATCCTGGTGGGAAGATGTCACCCTGGGCTTCATCCTTCTGTCCCTCTGGATGTTGGCTTCTGAATGTTCAGACTCACTTGTTTCCATCACATAGTCCTCCTGTCCTCCCTCCCTCCCTCCCTCCCTTCCTTGATTCCTTCCTTCCTTCCTTCCTTCCTTCCTTCCTTCCTTCCTTCCATCTTTCCTTCCTTCCTGTACTTCTCATTCACTCACTTGATCATGTATGGATCACTGTGTGTCAGGCACTGTGCTGGGCACTGAAGACATGTTGGAGAATGAAAAATACTCCCTTCCCTCATGGGGTTCACAGGCCAGTGACGATTTCATATGAAGAGACATTTGCAGTACAGGTCCCGTTTACACCTACAGAAGTAGCTACCAGGTGGGTGGTAGCCTGCAGAAGGGATGGGCAGTTCTGCCTGGGTGGTGGTCAAGAAAGGCCTCACAGAGGAGCCTCTGTTTAAGCTGAATGTTGAAGAGCATTTCACAGCTAAGTAAGCAGAAGCAGGGTGTTCCAGGTGGAGGGAACACATGCAAAGACATGGAGGCAAGAAAAAGACATGAAGGCAAGAAAGAGACTCTGGTGGGGCAGAGTGTGAAGGTGTGGAGGACAGAGTGACATCAGGTAGATGGGCAAGGCTAGTTGTCAGAGGGTCATTCAAGAAAATTTTTCCTGGGAGCTGTCAAAGGGTTTTAAGCAAGAGAGGAAGTGTCTTAGACCGTCCAGGTTGCTATAATAAAATGCCACAAACAAATGGCTTATAAACAACAGAAATTTATTTCTCACAGTCTGGAGGCTGGGAAGTCCAAGATCAAGGTATTGGCGAATTCAGTATCTGATGAGGACTCTCCTCCTCACAGACAGGATCTGCCGTGTTGTGTCTTGGCATAGTGGAAGGAGTGAATGAGCTCCCTTGGGCCTCTTTTATAAATGCAGTAGTCTCATTCATGAGGGCTCCACCCTCATGATCTAATCACCTCCCCAATGCCCCACCTCCTAATATCATCCCCTTGCGGGTTAGGATTTCAATATATGAATTTTGAGAGGACACAGGCATTCTGACCATAGTAGGAAACTTATCAGAACTGAGCTTAGAGAAATCACTGTTGAAATAGCACGGAGGAGGGACTGGAGGGGAGCCCTAAGCCGGAGGACCAGGGAGAATGCTGGTGTCACGCAAGGAGTCCACACCAGAGAGGCGAAAGCAGCATCCCTGGGAGGAATGTGCAAGGACCTCCCTATAGCCAAGGTTTGATTATTTGCAAATAAAAAGGAAAAAAAGGGGGGGTGAGGCAGGGAAGGAAAGAAAAGAGGGAGGGGGGAGAGAGAGAGAAAAGAGAAAAAGGAAAGGAAGAAAGAAAGAAAGAAAACCTGCTTGGACAAAGTTAAGCTTTTTTTCCCAATAAATCAGTTGTCAGGGGCTCAGGTTGCTAAGCTACAGGGAAAGTGGAACAGCCTGTGCTCGCTAAAAGGAGCTTTGGGGGAGGTGAGCACACTCAGTCAAGTTGTGCTCCCTCCTCCAGGCCAGAGCACCAAGACTTGCCCTGTGCGGGGTAGGGGTGGAGAGCTGCTCCACCTCCGGGAAGGGCCTATGGGGTTCAAACCATGCAGCACTACAGCAGGGAGAGAGGATTCAGGCCTTGGCTGTGACAAGCTGGGATGGAACATTAGAGCTCAAGGCAGCCTCCCCATCCCCAGCGCGTAGGAGAGCTGTGTGTGCGCCTCATCTATCATGCACTGGGCTGCGTGTGAGGCTGCTGTGTGCACCCCACTCTCAGGCCAATTAGAGCAATTATTCAGGGTAGCAAATTCCAATCCATCTTTTAATGTGTGTGTAGGCCAGGGATTTTACTGGATCTCTATTATTCCGGGTTTGCCCAGTGTAACCAAAGTGGCTTTTCCCCCATCATAAATTACTTGCATACCACCACCTGTAGCTTCTTTAATAAAGTCAAATGATGGGGGCGTGGAGAGTGGCATTCCAGCAAGGAACCCGGGAGTGGGAGTTTAATTTACTTTCCAAGGTCTTGGGTGGACAATTTTGCCCTGAAATGCAGACATGAAGTCACGTGGCCTTATGCTCCCAGTGCGTGTCAGGGCTGGAGACTGTGTGTGACCAGGAGCACATTCCTTCAACTCTGTTTTCCTGCACTAGGCCTAGTGCAAACTCTGTGTGTTTGCTTTATAATAGCTGCTTGGAGACAGAGTCATCTTAAAGGTCAATCATACCCAACCTCCCACCTTCTGCTCTGACTTGCAGACTTCCCTACAGTATCTGCCAGGTCCCACTGGGCCAAGTGCTCCTGGATGTTAAAGTTTGGTTTCCTCCCAGGATCAGGCTCTGAGAAGTTAGGATAGGAAGGTGATGGGATGCCCGGAGATAGAGAAACCAGAGAAGCAGAAGACAGGAACCTGGGATTCCATCTGTCGACATGTGGGGGTGGGGGCTGAAGAGAGATGATGCAGTCGAGCCTGACTGAGATGGTGCAGCGGCCGTGGAAAACAGCACAATGGTTCCTCAGACAACCAAAAAGAGAACTACCACATGATCCAACAACTGCACTCCTGGGTACACACCTGAAAGAATTGAAAGTAGGGTCTAGAAGAGAGATTTGTACACCCATGTTCATAGCAGCATTATTCACAATAGCTAAAAGGTGGAAGCAGCCCAAGTGTCCATTGATGGAAGAACGGATAAGCAACATGTGGTATAGACATACAAGGGTATATCATTCAGCCTTAAAGAGCAAGGAGATTCTAACATATGCTGCAACATGGATGAGCCTTGAGGACATTATGCTAAGTGAAATAAGCCAGCTGCAAAAGGACAAACGCTGTAGGATTCCACTTACATAAGGTACTCAGTGTAGCCAAAGTCGTAGAGACTGAAAGTAGAGTAGAGGTGGCCAGGGGCTGGGGGGAGGGGGAGTGGGAGTTACTGTTTAATGGGTATAGAGTTTCAGATTTACAGGATAAGTTCTGGAGATAGATGGTGATGAGGGATGCACAACATTATGAGCATATTTAATACCATTGAACTCTACACTTAAAAATGGTTAAGATGGTAAATTTTATGTTATGTGTATTTTATCACAATTTAAAAAAATGGAAGAAAGAAAGATTGTACTGAGGAGAGAAAGCTTGACAGGAGAGATAAACTGAGTCACAAGGGCTTCAGCTAAAAAACAGCAGTGAGTAAATCAAGGCCAGAAATAGAGAAGAAGTCTCTGGGGGGGAAATAACCAATTCAGGAAGGACCTAGAAAAGGAAACCAATCATTGTCAACATTCCTTGTTGAGCTCTCACTCTGAGCAAAGACTGTGCAAGGCACAGTGGTGGCACAAGGCCAGCTCTTCCTCAGTCCCCGCAGGTCCCTTCACCCCAGTCAGAACCCCTGGTCCCAGGGGTAGATCTGTGCCTCCCTTACTGAATGTAATTTTCCCACTTAATACCCACATCACTTTGTGCCATTTGCTTAGCCTCTCTGTTCATTGGTTTCCTGTAAAATGGGGATCATCTCTAACAGTTGTGGTAAGGATTAAACAAATTAATATATGGGAAGTGCTTAGAACAGTGTCTGGCACATGGTAATTACTCAGAAAATGTTAACTAACATGATTTTCACCATGTCATTATCTGAATTTTATTTTATGCTCCAAGTGTGAAATGAATGGCTTCTAAAGAGAGTGACAGATGGGACCTCTCACCGCATTCTATAGCTAGGGAAAATGAGGTCAAACATTTGTCTAAGGCCACCCAGCAACTGAGCACTGGAGCCAAGACTTAAACTCAGATCTGCTGGACCTACAGCCCAGGTTCTTTCCTCTGTGTCACGCTCACCCCTCCTGGTTCTGTGAATCCTTGATAACGATGTGTGTGGGAAGCAGTGTGGGCTGGTGGAAAGTGCACAGGCCATGGAGTTGGAACACCTGTATTACAGGTCATACGTGCTAACTATGTGTCCTGGGGCATGTCACTTCTACTCTCTGGAGCTCAGCCTCCCCATGTCAAGTGGACAATAATACCCACCTCTGAGGGTTGTTGTGTCCTCATGACAACTTAGTAAAGCTGTCACAGTGAACACGGCAGCACAGAGCTTATTCTTCGTCTTGTTCTAAACTATCAAAAACCATTTGCTGGTTTTAAATCTCCTTATCAGAACATGTGGGGCTCTGGTTGCTTTCTTCCAGCTCCCTTTCTTCATCCCCTGCTCTGGGGAATCATTTCAACTTCAATTTCTGAACTTCCTTTCTAGTCTTTGCTCATTCTTTGTGCTTCTATTTTCTTCCCCTGGCAGTTTCTAAGAGCTTATTCTTCGTCTTGTTCTAAACTATCAAAAACCATTTGCTGGTTTTAAATCTCCTTCCCAGAACATGTGGGGCTCTGGTTGCTTTCTTCCAGCTCCCTTTCTTCATCCCCTGCTCTGAGGAATCATTTCAACTTCAATTTCTGAACTTCCTTTCTATTCTTTGCTCATTCTTTGTGCTTCTATTTTCTTCCCCTGGCAGTTTCTGTTCATTTCTCCAGCGATTCCAGTTCCTTTTTGCAGTTAGTGCCTGGATCTATGCCTATACCTGGGCCTTTAACCGGAGAATTAAAATACTGTCTTATTCCAAGGAGCAACCTCAAGTAAAATGGTGGTTTGGGTAGAACTGGTCTTTGACTTCTCCACTTTCATGCCCCAGCCCACTGTGGCTTTCCTCCTCCCAGTCCCTGACACTTGAGGTCCTTGGGTTTTCTCCTCCTCTAACCTCTAACTAAACCTGATCTCTGGATAGAACCTGAAATTCCTTCTCACTCAGATGAAAGTAACAGATAACCACTAATACCTCCCAAGAACTCTCATCTTTGAATGAGGGTCACAACCTTCTGTCCAAGCACTGAAACCACTGAGCAGAATTTCACTTTGGTGCATCTCCGAAAGCAGGATGCTTGTTTCCGAGCACAGTGTCTTCCCTGGAGAAGTTCACACCATGCAGACCATTAGGACCCTCCTATGCATTAGCCAGGCCCTGGCGATGTCTCTGGAATGCTTCCTCACTTTGGAGGCAGTAGGGTAGTCATACTTGTCATGCCTATGACATCTCTTATCTTTGTATCTCAAAGAACTTGGGAAATGTTAATTAATGCGAAACACTGTCTAAAAAAGCAGACTTGCAGGTAGCAACCTCCAGTTACAACGGCAGTTCCTTTTGTACTTATAAACTTCCATTAAGAAAGAAACTTAAGGTTTCTAAAGCCCATGTCAACTCTTGTTCTAGTAAAGAGAGCCCAGTGTTTTGGACTACAGTTTTAGTTATGTTCCTAGTTAACTTCTAAAAAGAAAATCATTTCATTGTTATTATTCTGCATGTGTTAGGTACCTACATCAGCATATGTAACCTTGAATACCTAAATTGCTTTATTTAGAGTCAGTGGTAATTTGCATGCTTTTATATGAATTGGTGAAAAAACTTAATTGAAACAGCAAACAATACAGTATGGCCAACAGACTACAAACTGCCTTTGGAAACAAATTAGGATTTCCTGAACCTCCTGGATCATCTTGGCTCTTTTTAGGCTTTAGGAAGGAGGAAGAATACAATGAAAGGGAAAAACACTCCATGGTTGTCAAGAGATGTAGAATAAAGAAAAGAGAGTGGGACAAGGAAACAAGAAACCTGGATTTCAGTCCTCACGCTTCCCTCATTTGCTGTGTGATCCAGACAAGGTGCTTCCCTTCTCTGGGCTTCAGTTTTTCCCATCTGCAGATGATTTCTATTGTACCTTTGAATTCCACAAGGATATGTTTAATTAAAATAGCATCACAGCAATGTTTTTCACTTTTCTTCTCATAGTCACATAATCAACTAAAAGAATGAAGCAAGGAGATATGGTTGCTGTTAAAATGGTGCACACATATTTATCCAGAAGGCAAAACCACACAGATCGTATAACTTCGTATAATGTATGCTATACGAAGTTATTACGTGAGATAATATCTGCAAAATACCTACTTCAATGTCCCATAGTCAGAGACACTCAGTAAAAGTTAGTTCCCTTCTCCCTTCCTCCCCCACATTCCTACCCCTTTGCTACATAGCACTGCAGAGAAATAAACAGAAAGATACATTCACTGCTCTCCAGTACCATATGTTCTCAAAGGAGATACATTTAATCATTAAAAACCACAGACCCACATTCCATTTGTTTAAATACTTTTCAAGTGTTCATTTTCACCCTTTTCTTCCCTTTACTAGAAAAGAGAAGAAAGAGTAAAAATAAAATAACTTCAGAGAAAGTTGTGGAGAGTTGTATATGATGATCACTGTGCTAGACACATCAAAAATAAACAGAGTGCTTTGAACAAAGAGATTATGTACAGTCTACAAAGTGAAATTATTAATCTGGCCTAAGCTGCAATGTTTAAGAAAGAACCAGCAAAGTGTCTCGCCTTTGGAAGCATAGTGACAACTGAACATCCAGTTGGTGTGGCAGGTATTCATCTCAAGATNTTATCTTTGTATCTCAAAGAACTTGGGAAATGTTAATTAATGCGAAACACTGTCTAAAAAAACAGACTTGCAGGTAGCAACCTCCAGTTACAACGGCAGTTCCTTTTGTACTTATAAACGTCCATTAAGAACGAAACTTAAGGTTTCTAAAGCCCATGTCAACTCTTGTTCTAGTAAAGAGAGCCCAGTGTTTTGGACTACAGTTTTAGTTATGTTCCTAGTTAACTTCTAAAAAGAAAGTCATTTCATTGTTATTATTCTGCATGTGTTAGGTACCTACATCAGCATATGGGATTGGGTTCCAGCTCCTAATCCCAACTGCATGACCCTGGGCAGGTCTTGTGAACTTTCTGTCTTAATTTCCTCATCTATAAAATGAGATAATAGTACCTTACTCTGGGGATTGTTGTGAGCCTTAAATGAGATAATATCTGCAAAATACCTACTTCAATGTCCCATAGTCAGAGACACTCAGTAAAAGTTAGTTCCCTTCTCCCTTCCTCCCCCACATTCCTACCCCTTTGCTACATAGCACTGCAGAGAAATAAACAGAAAGATACATTCACTGCTCTCCAGTACCATATGTTCTCAAAGGAGATACATTTAATCATTAAAAACCACAGACCCACATTCCATTTGTTTAAATACTTTTCAAGTGTTCATTTTCACCCTTTTCTTCCCTTTACTAGAAAAGAGAAGAAAGAGTAAAAATAAAATAACTTCAGAGAAAGTTGTGGAGAGTTGTATATGATGATCACTGTGCTAGACACATCAAAAATAAACAGAGTGCTTTGAACAAAGAGATTATGTACAGTCTACAAAGTGAAATTATTAANAAAATAAACAGAGTGCTTTGAACAAAGAGATTATGTACAGTCTACAAAGTGAAATTATTAACCTGGCCTAAGCTGCAATGTTTAAGAAAGAACCAGCAAAGTGTCTCACCTTTGGAAGCATAGTGACAACTGAACATCCAGTTGGTGTGGCAGGTATTCATCTCAAGATCACAATAATAGAAATCCTGTCCAGCTCATTATGGCCTTCTTTAACCTGCTCTGGGTGATTCCATTGTTCTGGAACTAGTAGGTAGGGCAGGTCAATTGTAAATCACTACCAGCCTTTTGAACCAGGAGAGCAAGAGCAGTGATTAAATCCAGCAAAACAAATGTGAAGCTCTATTCAGGAGGTAAAGCAGGATATTAGGAGACCATGTCAGAAAATAGAATCGCAAATCGTGGGTGAAGTCCACAGTGGGGTGCTGGCTGAATGGAGCAATCAGTATCAGCTGATCCCAAAGTGCCAGGTTGGGCCAGGAGTACAGAAGGTGCCAAGTGCCAGCCCTGCAAAGGGAGGGGAGCAGATGGCAGAGGAGTGGGGGCCAGGAAAGAGCCAAAGCTGAAAACAAGCAGAACAAGAACAGGTGAAGGTCAAAACGCATCCACAACCCCACTGTCAAATCCAAGCATAAGTGACAGCAAGAGCAGAGTCCAAGAGCCAGGTCAAGAGCTGAAACAGCTCCTCCAGACTGGCAATGGTGTGAGGACAGGGGGCCCACCCGCCTTGCTCACTGCCATGTGCTCAGAGCCTATAGCCGTGTTTGGCAGACACACAATAAGGTCCACATAAATGCAAGTTTAAGTTGTCCCTATCATTATCAAAATTGGCAGAAGCCAATAAATGAACAAGGTTACAGAAACTGAGGGATAGACTAAATTGTGTGCACAACATCTGAAAGTGAGCCTTTCTCAGTGAGTGCCCCGATCACTCAACACTTTTAGTCCACACACCTCAGACCTACCCTCTCCCCTTCCTTATAGTCTGCATTAGTTTCCTGTGGTGGCTGCAACAAATTACCACAAGCTTGGCAGCTTAAAACAACAGAAATTTATTCTCTCACAGTTCTGGACGCCAGAAGTCTCAAATTGGTGTCATGGGGACAAAATCAAGGTGTCCGCAGGGCCACACTCCTTCTGGAGATCCTACAAGGGAGATTCCTTCCTTGCTTCTTCCAGCTTCTGGTGGCGCCAAGTGTTCTTTGGCTGTGGCTGTGTCACTTCAATCTCTGCTTCCGTCTTTACAGGGCTGTTTCCTCCTGTGTCTCCTCTTGTCCATGTGTCTCTCCTCTGTGGGTCTCTTACAAGGATGCTTGTCATTGGATTGAGAACCCACCCAAATATTCCAGGATGATCTCATCTCCAGATCCTTTCCTTGATTACTTTTGCAGAGACCCTCTTTCCAAACAAGGTCCATTCACAGGTTCCAGGATGTAAGCATATCTTCTGGGGGGGCCATCATTCAACTTGCTACACCTCCCGCGTCAAAATTTACCTGTCCTGTGCTTCATTCCTTCAGGTCCTTTGAGATGTTAAATATTTTGAGCAAAAATGTTAATGATTTGATTGCTGTATTATCTCTCTGTTACTATCAGAGAATTCCTAGAGGCTTAAGGCCTTGCTCAAGAGAATGACTCTCTACGGGCTGGAATTTTAGGCCCCACCCAGGCATTTGAAAAGATAGCTTTGGGAAGAGCCTTTTTTATCAGCAGCCCTCCCACCAGCTCACGGCTTACAGATTTGCCCCTGCCACCTACTCACTGGAAATCATGGGAGAGTTGGAAGTGCTGTTTGACCATTTCATCTCCTCCTGGTTTTCTAAATAACTTTTGCTTCTTTCTGTTCCTAATCCTTTCCTTTTAAACTAGTTAAGAGTAGCCCTGTGCTGTGCTAAGTAAAAGAGATTATGTACAGTCTACAAAGTGAAATTATTAATCTGGCCTAAGCTGCAATGTTTAAGAAAGAACCAGCAAAGTGTCTCGCCTTTGGAAGCATAGTGACAACTGAACATCCAGTTGGTGTGGCAGGTATTCATCTCAAGATCACAATAATAGAAATCCTGTCCAGCTCATTATGGCCTTCTTTAACCTGCTCTGGGTGATTCCATTGTTCTGGAACTAGTAGGTAGGGCAGGTCAATTGTAAATCACTACCAGCCTTTTGAACCAGGAGAGCAAGAGCAGTGATTAAATCCAGCAAAACAAATGTGAAGCTCTATTCAGGAGGTAAAGCAGGATATTAGGAGACCATGTCAGAAAATAGAATCGCAAATCGTGGGTGAAGTCCACAGTGGGGTGCTGGCTGAATGGAGCAATCAGTATCAGCTGATCCCAAAGTGCCAGGTTGGGCCAGGAGTACAGAAGGTGCCAAGTGCCAGCCCTGCAAAGGGAGGGGAGCAGATGGCAGAGGAGTGGGGGCCAGGAAAGAGCCAAAGCTGAAAACAAGCAGAACAAGAACAGGTGAAGGTCAAAACGCATCCACAACCCCACTGTCAAATCCAAGCATAAGTGACAGCAAGAGCAGAGTCCAAGAGCCAGGTCAAGAGCTGAAACAGCTCCTCCAGACTGGCAATGGTGTGAGGACAGGGGGCCCACCCGCCTTGCTCACTGCCATGTGCTCAGAGCCTATAGCCGTGTTTGGCAGACACACAATAAGGTCCACATAAATGCAAGTTTAAGTTGTCCCTATCATTATCAAAATTGGCAGAAGCCAATAAATGAACAAGGTTACAGAAACTGAGGGATAGACTAAATTGTGTGCACAACATCTGAAAGTGAGCCTTTCTCAGTGAGTGCCCCGATCACTCAACACTTTTAGTCCACACACCTCAGACCTACCCTCTCCCCTTCCTTATAGTCTGCATTAGTTTCCTGTGGTGGCTGCAACAAATTACCACAAGCTTGGCAGCTTAAAACAACAGAAATTTATTCTCTCACAGTTCTGGACGCCAGAAGTCTCAAATTGGTGTCATGGGGACAAAATCAAGGTGTCCGCAGGGCCACACTCCTTCTGGAGATCCTACAAGGGAGATTCCTTCCTTGCTTCTTCCAGCTTCTGGTGGCGCCAAGTGTTCTTTGGCTGTGGCTGTGTCACTTCAATCTCTGCTTCCGTCTTTACAGGGCTGTTTCCTCCTGTGTCTCCTCTTGTCCATGTGTCTCTCCTCTGTGGGTCTCTTACAAGGATGCTTGTCATTGGATTGAGAACCCACCCAAATATTCCAGGATGATCTCATCTCCAGATCCTTTCCTTGATTACTTTTGCAGAGACCCTCTTTCCAAACAAGGTCCATTCACAGGTTCCAGGATGTAAGCATATCTTCTGGGGGGGCCATCATTCAACTTGCTACACCTCCCGCGTCAAAATTTACCTGTCCTGTGCTTCATTCCTTCAGGTCCTTTGAGATGTTAAATATTTTGAGCAAAAATGTTAATGATTTGATTGCTGTATTATCTCTCTGTTACTATCAGAGAATTCCTAGAGGCTTAAGGCCTTGCTCTGTCAAAATTTACCTGTCCTGTGCTTCATTCCTTCAGGTCCTTTGAGATGTTAAATATTTTGAGCAAAAATGTTAATGACTTGATTGCTGTATTATCTCTCTGTTACTATCAGAGAATTCCTAGAGGCTTAAGGCCTTGCTCAAGAGAATGACTCTCTACGGGCTGGAATTTTAGGCCCCACCCAGGCATTTGAAAAGATAGCTTTGGGAAGAGCCTTTTTTATCAGCAGCCCTCCCACCAGCTCACGGCTTACAGATTTGCCCCTGCCACCTACTCACTGGAAATCATGGGAGAGTTGGAAGTGCTGTTTGACCATTTCATCTCCTCCTGGTTTTCTAAATAACTTTTGCTTCTTTCTGTTCCTAATCCTTTCCTTTTAAACTAGTTAAGAGTAGCCCTGTGCTGTGCTAAGTAATTTACAAGCATCTTATTTAATTCCCTATGAAGTGGGTACTACCATTATTGCACTTCAGAAAGAAATTGAAGCTTAGAAGTTAAATGGCAGAGTCAAGAATTGAACTCAAGATCTCTCTCTCCCCAAACCCCATACTGATGTAGCTCCTGCAAGATCTTTGAATAGCACTGCTCTGGGAATGGTGCTGTCAGAAGCAAGATGGGTGTGGTCGAGGGAGTATTACAAGAGCGAGTGAACTGTGGTGGAGGGCTGCGGGTTCTGCCTCCAGAAAGTCAAGGATGATGGAGTGTGATGATTGATGCTTGGGGTCAAGAGTGTGCATGCATATTTATTAGTGCCCACCATATGAGAGACTCCCTCCTTCTCTTTAGGAGTGAGCAGTCTCGAATCTGCAAAATTTACAGGGGCAAATGTGCAAAAAGACCAAGCAGAATCCCTCATGGTGTTTTCCTGTGAGCATAGGGGGAGGGAAAAATGAGGAAGAAAATACAATTGAGAAAACAAACAAATCTCCTTTCTGGCAAGGTGGGATGTCTGATATTCATAAAGGCATTGGGTAACCCAGCAGGAAGAGCACTTGGCCCAGTAGGCAGGAATCTAACATTTATTTGAGCATGTAGATTTCCAGACTATTTCCCTTACATTATTTTACTTAACCTTCCAAATAATCCTGTGAGGAAGCTGTTCCTATGCTCATTTTACAGACAGGGCAACAGGGCTCAGAGGGCTGAAGTGGTTTGCCCAACATCACTCAACTACTCAGCAGCAAAGCTGTGACTTGAGCTGCTGTCTTCTAACTCCAGTCTCAGGGCTTTATTTTGTATTACAGTTCCACATTGATTACAAAACCCTGGCAATGCTCGATTGCCTGTTTTGGTGTGAAGAATCCACTTGTCTCATAGCAAGGTGAAATTGGGAAACATGCAACGTCATGACTGCCAACCCCACCTGCCCTTTTACCTCTCAGCTGGACTTTGTCCATCTCTGCCTAGAAAACTTCTCGAACTTTAAGACCCACCTCAAATGTCTCATCTCTGAAACTTTCTAGATCCACCACCCTCTGGCTCCAGGTAGAAAAACTGTTTTTTCTATAGATTCCCACAGACATATGCATATATGCATTACAAATATAGCGCTTTTAATATGGGTGTCTCCCTCAATAGGATGTGAACTCCTCAGGGACAGGGACTGTGTTCTGTTCATTTTGACCCAGCCAGTTCCAGCTTAGGAGGGTTAGGCAAGGGTGACTGGGGCTGAGGCTCTCAGTGCGATCCACCTCGCTCTAAACCCCAGCAGAGCAATCAGGCAAGCCTTTCCCTGGAGGCCGTTAACATGCCCCTGCCCAGATGCTGCAGCTGAGTTCCACTCTGCCACTGGGCTTCACTGATGTCACCATGCCTATTGCCATTTGGTCCCCACCAGGCTCCCCTACATCCCAAGTTTGCACTGCTTTATCTGTAAGTACATAGATGGGCTGTGGCTTCACTTTGCCACTGCCCTGGTGACAGCTCTCATCCCATTCCTGTTCTTGCCACATCACATCCAGGAAAAGACAAACTAGAATCCTCTCCCAACCACTGGTGCATTAGGCCAACCACTGTGCATAATGGCCCCCTAAGATACTGGGTCCTTATCCCTGGAACCTGTAAATGTTACTTTATATGAAAAAAGGATCTCTGCAGATGTGATTCAATTAAAGATATTGAGATAGAGAGATTATTTTGGATTATCCAAGTGGGCCCTAAATTTAATCACAAGTGTTCTTATAGACTAGAGAATGAGGGAGATTACACACACACACACTCACACACACACACACACACACACACACACACACACACACACACACAGGAAAAAGCCACATGAAGCCAGAGGCAAAGACTGGAGTAATGTGGCCACTAGCCAAGGAATGCCAACAGCCACCGGAAACCAGAAAAGACAAGGAACAGATTCTCCTGTTCAAGCCTCTGGAGGGAGTGTGGCCCTTCTTTTGAACCAGTCATACTGATTTTGAACTATAGCATCTGGACCTTGAGAGCTTGTTTGGAGGTTCTAGCAGGGGAGCGCAGCTACTCGTATACCCTTGACCGAAGAATGGTCCTCTCCTCTAGCGGGGAAGGTCGTCCTCTTCGACCAAGCGCGCAGCTTCGGGAGGGACGCACATGGAGCGGTGAGGGAGGAAGGGGACACCCGCCTAGCCAGCCAGATCAGCCGAATCAAACCTGGCGATCAATGGGGTGACAGATGTCGCAGCCAGATCGCCCTCACATCCAGAACTATAGCATCTGGAATTGTTAGAGAATAAATTTCTGTTTTTTTAACTTACCAGGTTTGTGGTAATTTGTTACAGCAGCCACAAGAAACTAATACAGGCCCCAAGGGGGTTGACCTTGTTCTCCTAGTTTCTTTCAACTTCACTAGTTTTGCAACTGTCTTGTCTGCTTCCTCTGGTCTCTTACACCCCTTTCTCTAAGAACCTGAACCAATAATCACCATTTATTGAGCATCTACTATATACCAGGCACAGAGCCACAAGGGCTTTATGTGGGCTACATCACTAATCCATACAGTAACCCTATGAGATGGGTATTAAATCAGAAAGAAGTTAGGTAACTTGGCCACGATCACACAGCAAAAAATATCAGAGCTGGGATCTGAAAACAGGTCTGTCTAGCTTCAAAGCCTGTAACTATAATCCTGATACCTCACTGCCCAGTGTGGGACTTCTTTAATTGACCAATTGTCAGTTCCCATGTGTCTTTATCCAGAGGTCTATTGGCATCTCATACAAATACAGTCATCCATTGGTGTCCTTGGTGAGTTGGTTCCAGGACCCCTTGGATATAACAAAATCCATTGATGCTCAAGTCCCTGACACAAAATCCCTGATGCTCAAGTCCCTGGCACAGTATTTGCATATAACCTACACACATCCTGTATACTTTACATCATCTCTAGATTACTTATAATATCCAATGCAATATAAATGTTATGTAAATAGTTGTTATTCTGTATTGTCTAGGGAATAATGATGAGAAAAAAGTCTGTGCATGTTCAGTACAGATGCAACTTTTTTTTCTCAAACATTTTCTATCCAAAGTTGGTTGAATCCACAGATGCAGAACTCATGGATACAGAACTCATGGATACAGAGGGCCAACTGTAATATGTGCTTATTATGTGCCAGATGTTGGGCTCAGGATTTTACATACATTATTTTACTATTATCATCAAAGCAACTTCAGGAGGTAGGAGCTATTATCATCCCTTTTTACAGACAAGGAAATTACCACTAGTGATAGAACCAGCACCAGGCCCTGGGTCTCCTGGGTCCTGGACCAGTGTCATTTCTTCTGATCTGCTCAGCCTCCCTTTCTCACTAGTACATTGGGCTGTAATTTGACTTGGACTTGGTTCAGACTTCTGAAAGGCCTCTGTGTTGTCCAATATTTGGAGGGCTTCCACCAACTTTACGTGTGGAACTTGCTTCTTAGTTTCCAGAGAGTTCAAAACACCCACAGCACTGCATAAATATTCTCCTGCCTAGACATTCACAAACACCGTGCCCACATTTTCAAAAGTCTCTCTGCCTAGTCCTATCTGTACCTTCCTCTTCCTCATCATCAGAAACCTTGAGAGAGTTACACTGCAAAATTATTATACTAAAAACATTTGCAACATATAAATTATTATGGTGCATTATAATACTCACAATATAAAAATTGGAAAAGAAGAAAATGTTAAGGATTTTACCAAAATATGTATCCTAAGTAAAATCCTTTTTTAAAAATGCAGCTTAATGGAGGTGGGTGGAGGGAAGAAAGCCAGGGAAGAGAGAAAGAATGAGAGGGAAAGGAGGATTCTCTATATTTATAAACCTTGAATACCTAAATTGCTTTATTTAGAGTCAGTGGTAATTTGCATGCTTTTATATGAATTGGTGAAAAAACTTAATTGAAACAGCAAACAATACAGTATGGCCAACAGACTACAAACTGCCTTTGGAAACAAATTAGGATTTCCTGAACCTCCTGGATCATCTTGGCTCTTTTTAGGCTTTAGGAAGGAGGAAGAATACAATGAAAGGGAAAAACACTCCATGGTTGTCAAGAGATGTAGAATAAAGAAAAGAGAGTGGGACAAGGAAACAAGAAACCTGGATTTCAGTCCTCACGCTTCCCTCATTTGCTGTGTGATCCAGACAAGGTGCTTCCCTTCTCTGGGCTTCAGTTTTTCCCATCTGCAGATGATTTCTATTGTACCTTTGAATTCCACAAGGATATGTTTAATTAAAATAGCATCACAGCAATGTTTTTCACTTTTCTTCTCATAGTCACATAATCAACTAAAAGAATGAAGCAAGGAGATATGGTTGCTGTTAAAATGGTGCACACATATTTATCCAGAAGGCAAAACCACACAGACATTTGGCTAAAAATCTTCTGACGGGGGCTGTGTCTCACACCCAAATCCCAAGCTCAGTGGAACTGCTGTCACGATGCTGGCTGGGGCAACCTTGCCAGGGCGGAGGTCCACAGTGGCCTCTGTCTGAAGCCCTTCTGTTGCAGCACTCCCGGAAAGCCAGCCCTGTCATTAAGCTTGCAAAGTAAACATGTCCTCAGCAAAAGCCTGAGTTAGCAGTCACCTAAAATCAACCGTACACTTTTAAAGGGAGAGCTTTCACCATTCATCACTCTACCGGCACCAGCTTCAAAACATGAAAACAAATATGGAGCTCCCAAGGCTCTGTCCTTTCATCCAAAACAACCGAAGGCTGTGGGCAGGATTCAGAATTATGTTTTACTTACTGGTCCAGGCTGCAGTTTGTCTGGGGAGGGAAACAGACAGGGGACAAAGAGACAGGGTTCTAGGGCTCAGGGGAGAGGAGCAGGGGGTAAGAAAAGGGCCTGTCTTCTGTTATTGCCACAGAGCTACAGGTGGTATTAATGTAACCAGAAAATTTTACCCAGAAGTCCACAATTTAGACTTTCAATAAATATTTTTTGCCCTAAACTTTTTTTTTTTTTCTGGCCAGTACAGCAATCAAACCCCAGACCTTTGTGTTATCAGCACCGTCCTCTAACCAACTGAGCTAACCAGCCAGCTGTCTTGCCCTAAAATGTTATCAAATGTATATCAAGTTTTTACCATATTGTTTTATTCTTGTTAATTAATATGCTGCCTCATTATTGTGTTAAATCTGCATCTTGTGGATATGTATTGAATCTCCAGCAAATTCTTCAAAGGCTGAGGAAGTTCCAGTTGTTTGGTTTCCAAGACCAACGAGATGCCTGGTGCAAAACTGAGCCAAGACAGACAGACTGCCTTCATCAGGAAGTCAACAGCAGCTCTTCAATGCACCCTCAAAGCCCCTCTCCCACCCATCCATCCCCATCCATTTCTGTGACCCACAAAGGAGTACTTTCTTACCCAGGTATGAGAAGACTAAGGAGGGTGTTGAGGAAAGTGTTATTAGGTTCCTACACAGTCCAGACTAGTCGATACAATACACTCTCTTGGACTTTCTGAATAGTGATAATAATAACAGCTGACATTTACTGAGCAATTACAATGTGCAGGCAATGCTAACGGCTTTATATAATAACACAATCCTCATAACAACCTCAGATGCCAGGATAGGAACTGCTATGCTAATACTTGCTTTTCCAGGAAAAAAGAAATCCAAAAAAAGAGACCACAAAGCAATGCTCATCTTAAGTATGTTTAAATTAAATATTTTTATTTAAATTATAATCTTAAAAATTGATATAAGCATATTCTGGATCATCAGGCAGTGCAGTTATAACTGAGTCCTGTCACACAATTTAATGGCTCCCTTTTGTGTATGTTTATAGTTGATTTCTAGCCAACAGGAAGTCAGATACCATCATAGCACACCAAATGGATGAGGGTTTTGCAGTAGGTTGAGCAGAGACAAATCATAGGAGAACTACTTCCTCTTGAAGTCATGCTGCACACAGCAGTGCAGGCATGCTGAGCTTGCAAGGTCCTGCCCCTCAGGTTCCATCCCCACACTGGGAGCAGAAACATTACGTAGATTCCATCTTTCTGAATCCAGTAGTACACACTGTGTTCATTTACCATCTTGAGAACTAGCTACTTGGCTGTTAAGTTGTCTTAGTTCCCAGGGAAAACTGTTAAGGAATAAAGGTTTTTTTCCAAGTCTCCCCTTAGCTATTCTTTCTTCCGATGATGCAATGCATAGTTATAAATATCCCCCAGAATTTTCTCATTTGCCTAGTTAAAAGAAGAAACTTTAAGAAATAAGACAGAAACCTGCTCATTCGATCCTCCATATGAATAGCACATCAAACTTGTTTATAAAAAAGGAAGAGCTATGAAGTTTAAGTTTGTTACAACGTTAGAAAACGTAGGAAAGAAGCATAGTAAAAGTAGTACAACTAAAAAGTGCAAAATGAGATTATAGAAATAAATCCAAATATCAGTAATCATAATAAATGTAAATGGATTAAGCTGACCTATGAAATAATACAGAAAATATTAGATTGAAAAACATTAGAAATCAAGATATGTACTTTTTATACGAGGCTTGCTAAAGTGTAACGGTCCAGAATGACAGAAAGTAAAAGTATAAGAAAAAGATAGAACTAGCAAGTACTAATCCCCCCAAAAAGCCAATGTAGCTAGTATTAATATCAGACAAATGAGTTTAAGACAAAAAGCATTATAAGGGATAAAGTAAGTCACTATATTTTAATAAAAGCTTTATTTCATCAGAGATAGAACAACTCTAGACTTAAGTGTACTTAACAACGTATCTTCAAAGTATATAAACTAAAAATTGATAAAACTTTTATCAAGTTTCAAGTTGAAAATATGCATGGCAATGAAGATAAATAATTGAGGGAGGAAGGTGAAGGGAACCAACACAAGCTGAGGACTTACTATTTGCCAAGACCATGCCAAACTCTGGGAAAATAAGGATATGGAGACGTAGGTATTTTCCCTCATGAAACTTCCATATAAAAATAATTAATGTATAATATGGTAAAGGTTATAATAGTGTGCAAGATAGAGTGATGGTAGACAAGAGGAAGTTATTACCTGAATCAGGAAAGGAGTGGCAAAGGAAAACTCACTTAGGAAAAGTCCTGGGAATGGTCTCAAAGGATGAGTAGGAGTTTACCAGAAAGACAAAGGGCAGAGGGCAGAGGACCAGGAAGCAGGGCATACTAGACAAAGGAAACATCCCAGACCAAAAGCCAGAGAGGTGAGAACATATAACATGCACAGAGGTCTGCAGCTTGGGATAATTATAGTAAGAAAGAAAAATTAAAACATTTTCACTGGTAATGATTTCACATCCATGAAGCTTTAGCTTCTATGACACTTATATATGCCAGAAAGAACTGAGTGAGGTTCCTCTTCAGCATAAAACCAAAGCCACTAGAAAACTAGTACTAATCATATGGGGGATGGGAAGAGTAAAAAGAGCTAGTGGTTTAATTTTCCTTTGCAAATCCTGCATCGCAGATTTGCTAAGTTCCAGTGTAATTCATTCTGGTAATTTTAGCTTCGGATGATTGCACATCCCAAACAATCATGTGACTAATACCTTTTGGCTGTCACCAAGAGGTCTAAACAATACCAGCAGTATTGCTGAGCCTCAGTGCGCTAGCAAGCTGCCTTAGTTTCTCACTTTCATAATTACAATCTGATTTGTTGTATGTAGTACACAGAGAGAAAGAGAGGAGAAAGAAAAACAAGTATGGAAACCATTTCATAGTAGTGCCATGACCTAACACATCCATTTGATTTCAGTTGGCAAAGGAAGAAGAAGATCTGGTTTGACAAAATAAACCAGGAATGGTTGCACAATGGGGTTATGAGTTGGGAAAGTCCTTTGTGTATTGTCAGTTTCTACCATGACAAGTAATTCACTCAATTGTGAACAAAACACCTTAGAGAGTGCCCGAAAAATCTTAGGAAATAATGTGCACTTTAGAAGGGACTGCTTTTTTTCTTTCAGACAAAATTGTGTCCCTTGAATTTGGATCCCATTTATGCTGATATTTTTAACTAAGCAACAGTCCAATATGCAGTGGGAATTGACACCTATCTACCCATCTTTTATTTTTGTGATAAAAACTGGAATCTGAGAAAGATAGGCTGGAGGGATGGGGGGAGGAAGATTGTCCCCTTTTCTGGTTTCTTAAAAATATCCATTTCTTCAAGTTAAGCCTGGTTTTTGCTTTAATCACAGCAGAAAGCATTTTCCACGTCAGAGAAAGTAGAGAACAGGCCTTAAACCTTGTCCTCTATTTTTTCCACGTCAGAGAAAGTAGAGAACAGGCCTTAAACCTTGTCCTCTATTTTTTCCACGTCAGAGAAAGTAGAGAACAGGCCTTAAACCTTGTCCTCTATTTTTTCCACGTCAGAGAAAGTAGAGAACAGGCCTTAAACCTTGTCCTCTATTTTTTCCACGTCAGAGAAAGTAGAGAACAGGCCTTAAACCTTGTCCTCTATTTTTTCCACGTCAGAGAAAGTAGAGAACAGGCCTTAAACCTTGTCCTCTATTTTTTCCACGTCAGAGAAAGTAGAGAACAGGCCTTAAACCTTGTCCTCTATTTTTTCCACGTCAGAGAAAGTAGAGAACAGGCCTTAAACCTTGTCCTCTATTTTTTCTCCAGCTATCCATTTTTGTCCTCTGCCCTGCAAGAAGTTCTTTTCTTCTCTTCTCCTGTTTGCTTGTCCTTTCTTTGTTCATTCCTCAGTTCTTTTCTGGCTCAACACAAAACGGCAGAGATTATGCAATCTAGTACTTTTTACAGAAACTGCCTTATTATAATAATTCAGCAGGATCCATCAAGTGCCTGCCCTTTGCTGGGCTGTTCCTGATGCTGGGATTATTGCAGTGAACAAAACAGGCAGAAATCCCAAATGTCACTGAACTATGCTTGAGGGCCATCAGGGAAGGCCTCCCAGAGGAAATGTTATCTTAGCTGAGATCTGAGTAATGAAAAGGAGTGAGCCCAGGGGAGAAAAGCAAGAGTGTTCCAACCAGAGGGAACAGCCCAGTGCACAGCTTTGAGAGGTGCATCAGCCGGGTACACTCCAGGGACAGGAAGGAATGGGGCATGGTGTCTTCAGGGAAAAATCATCAGTTTAGATGAGGAGGAACGGAGGGTCAGAAATATGAAATAAGAGAAATTAGCTGAGGCTGAAAGGCATTTCGCTCACAATAAAAGAAAGATTCCTTTGGATCCACCAGAAGGAGGAAGGTTTGAGAAAACAGAGATGAGGCCAGCAAGACGGAAATTTCAGATTTAAGAAAAAGAGCTCATTAAAGATCAGAACTTTCTAACAAGTGGAAGTAGCGAATGCCCAGCACTGCAGGTGACCTGTGTTATAAAGTAGCTCCTACCCTGGGTCTAAGGTCTCTTTTAATGCTTACGTTCTATGAATTGGTCTACACCTAAAGACCACGAGCACGGCATTGAACAAGAGTGTTCATGAACATTTTTGTTCTTTCTCTCTCCTCAGGAATAGCCTGTTAAAAGGAAGAACTATTAACATCATTAGCCTTTAGGGAAATGCAAATTAAAACCACAATGGGATACCACATCCCACTCACTAGAATGGCTGTAATAAAAAGGACAGATAATAACAAGTGTTGATGAGGAGGTTGAGAAATCAGAACCCTCTCACACTGCTGGTGGAAATGTAGAATGGTGCAGATGCTTTAGAAAACAGTCTGGCAAGTCCTCAAAAGGTTAAACGTAGAGTTACCATATGACTCAGTAATTTCACTCCTAGATATATAGCAAGAGAAATAATAATATATGTTTACATAAAAACATGCATATGGATGTTCATAGCAGTATTATTTATAACAGCCAAAAAGCGGAAACAATTCAGATGTCCGTCAACTGATAAATGGATAAACAAAATGTGGTATATCCATACAATGAATATTATTCAGCACTAAAAATGAATTAAGTACTGATATGCGCTAATTGGGGGAAACTTGAAAACATGAATGAAAGAAGCCAGTCACAAAAGACCACAAATTTTATGAAGCCATTTACATGAACTGATCAGAATAGTTAGATCTACGGAGACGGGAAGTACGTTAGTGGTTACCTAGGACAGGCTGGGGAAGTTTGAGGGGAAATGGAGAGTGACTGCTAATGGCTACAAGCTTTCCTTTTGGAATAATGAAAACGTTCTAAAGTTGATTGTGGTGATGATTTCACGACTCACAAAAAAAATATTGCCATGTACACTTGAAGTAGGTAAAGTGTACAGTATGTGAATTATATCTCAATAAGGCTGTTACCAAAAAAAAAAAAAAAAAAAAAGGGTTCCTGCACCAAGGTCAGAATGCAATTTGACTGATGGATCCCAAACCAGTTTAGATTCATGGTGGAAAAACATATGAGGGAAAAGAGAGAAAGAGAGAAGAAAAGTGGGGGAGAAAACTACTGTCACAGCAACATGAGAAATAACACTTCAGCATGACTGTTATTTGTAATTTGCTAATTAAAGTAAGGTCTCTACCAAGTAAATATCTGCTCCTGAATTCTGATACCAGAGTTTCTTTTAGACTGATTTCCCCTAAACTTCCAGACAGTGCTGCCCAGAGACCCAGATAACACAGACCCCCAACCTGCCCTCCATGTTTAACATATACACACACTAAATTGATTAAGGAATATGTAGGTGCCTTTAGCCCAGTGCAACCCATGACCCTAAACATTTCTTCTTGAGATAACACCATCCAGGGCTCACGGAAACACTTCTGTACCTCTCTTACCCTATGTCTTCAGAACAAAAGAAGATTTGTAGGTTGTATTGCTGCTGACATTAGAAATAAAAACTGCTTTGGAAAGATTTGAGTGGCAGAAGCTCTTAGGTAAGAAAAGACAAATTAAGTTGTCAAATCCTTCCTCTTGGAGAATGTGAATGCAATAGATTCTTGCATAACAAATTATCACTGGCCAGGAGTACTAAGCATCCCTTTTCTGGTTCTCTTGTGTTCCAACTCACAGTCCTGGAGATACTCTGGAATTAGATAGTATTTGCAACAGTTGTACACAGTGACTGAGGATATTTCATAGTAGCAAAGAATTCTTATTACCTTTTAAATGTAAATATGTAAGTGTAGATGTAGCATGTATGAAACATAGCACTGGTTCCTTATAATGACATCTAGGTGAATATTAAACACTAGGATTGTAATAATTTAATTTTTATAAGTATATTTAATAAGATTTAATCAAATATTCAAAAAGTGTAATTTAGAAGTTCAGCTTTACTTATATAAATATTTTTATTTAAAATTTATATTTATGTATTATTTTTTATTTTGCCTTTTAATTTTAATAGATAATATAAATATCTAGAACAGTTTTTTTTTTTCCTTTTTGTCTTTTTTTTACTGACCGGCAACGGGATCGCAACCCTCGGTGTTGCGCCCGCACCTCGCTCAGCCAGTGAGCGGGAACCGGTCTCCACATGGGATCCGAACCCTGAAGCGGCACACTCTCCAGTGCGCCACTGGGCCGGCCCTCTAGAACAACTTTTATGAAAATATACAAAGTAACTACCATTTCAAAATTTACAGTCATTTAAATTACATTGTGATGAAAATATACTCAAATTTTAAACACTTTGAATACAATTACATTTATTTTAAACTTGTTACATTATTGCCGCCAACTGAACACAAATTACATGAAAATATAACAGCATAGTGATTTTGCTGAAATGGAAGAAATAAAAAATGTTGTGAAATAAATGGATAATTTATGAATTATTTATGTCTTTTCTTATTCATACGAAATGTCACTAGCTTCTCCAAACATGTGCAATAATATTTAAATTCATTCACCTTTGATATTTTGCTACCTTTCAGGATGTAAATACCACAATTTTACAAATGTTTTTGGATGATGCCATAGATTTGTCAGGACTAAAAGATAGAACACATTTTATTTAACATCTTTTGGCTTGATTTCTAACTTTTGAATGCATGGACAGAGGGTATGTGGGCCCCCATTTGTGCTCTTGGCCCTGGCCTGCAGTGGTGGGGGGGCAGGCCTGCTCCCCAAGGGGTCCAGGTTTGGGAGGTAAATATAAGGGATGCACTGAGGAGTTTGGGACAAGGCCCTGATCTTTACTTTTCCCTCCCAAATGGAAAATAATAATTCCAGGAATTCTTTTGGTGGTCATACTTCTATGAGCATACTTAAAATGCAAATTAGCCTAAAAGGGAAAATGAATCAGGCTCCTAAAACTTTCGAGAAGAAGTTCATGGGTCCTCTTCTTGGAGTGAAGGAGTGGAGTGTAGAGAGGAAGAGGGAGAGGAGCACCAGTAACAAGTTTGGTCTGCACTGAGTTCTGCAGACCCAAAGCAAAAAAGGGTCATGTGCACTAATGCTTCTAGTGGGTAGAGGAGGCCGCTCAGAGCCTCCAACCTCACCTCCCTCCTGAATGCTGATCCTGGGGATACTCACCCCACCAGGAGCACTGCAAGCCCCGGGGAAGGTGCCCTTTCCTCCTTGCAGACTCAGGAGGAGGCCGCTCAGAGCCTACAACCTCACCTCCCTCCTGAATGCTGATCCTGGGGACACTCACCCCACCAGGAGCACTGCAAGCCCCGGGGAAGGTGCCCTTTCCTCCTTGCAGACTCAGCTCCTGTCTAGGGAGCTGGGCTTGGCAAGAGGAGCCAAGGCTGGATTTATCCCTAGTGGCCCCCTTGGCTGGGCACCAAGCCCAGCACAGAACATGCACTACCATATATGTGACTTTGGCACAGGCAGTGATGGCCACACTAAAATGGGAAAAGTGACCCAATTTCTAGGGATGGGCCCATTCCATTCCATACACCCTTAAGTTTCACTGAGGTGCCTCTGCCCCTCACCCCCACATCCCACATCAACCACAGCAGGTCCCTTTCACCTGCTGTGTAGTGTAGGTTTTTGTTTTTATTTTTGTTTTAGAGGAAGAGATTGTACAACTTTTTTAAAACAATTTTTTTTAAAACTCCTGATCTAGACCTGCCACATCATGGTTTCTGGAGGCAATGGGAGAGGAGGGACAGCAAAGCAGGGGGAACTTTTCAGGAACATCAACAGCCACTGGCTTTTGTCCCCTCTTCCAGTGGCTGTGCTCCTCTCCTTGACCCCACCAGGCACTATACTTTACAGTTATAGAATTTTTTAGGACCTTGGGTAGAGGTCTCTCTGGTAAATCCAAATTACTAGGCTTTTATTAAATCTTTCACGTGCCAAAGCAGATAATATATATATTTTAGCATCCACATTTGAAAACTCTTCTAGGCATACTCCACTATAATGTACAATCAGCAAAGCAACCATAACATTGCCTCATTTACCTGGCTAAATTTAGAAGCAAATATTTTTAGAATATGAAATTAAATAACAAAGGTCATAGGACAATAAAAAATATGCTCTATGTGTGGTTAATTATGCTTGTTCTAAAAGAAGTCATCTTGGCCTCTCTATAAAAATTGTGTATGTGTATGTAGTTGTTTCACTTTGAAATGTCACAGGGTTACTTGGTTTCGAAAAGAAAATGGAAGAGCACAAAGATATTTATGTAATACTGAAAGAAAATATTTCTTAAGAGAATGTAACATTTAATTTTTAATTGCTTCCCTTTGTCCTCTGGCTGGTTTATAAATATGCAGTGCACAATTCTTTGTGCTATTGAAACTCAGGAGTCACAGTATTTTCTGTCTTTTCAAGGAAAAGAGCCAAATGATTTAGATACAGAAAAGATATGATTGTTTCACAATAGTTACTAAATCTGACAAACTATAATAATCATAAGGTAGATAGAATTACATTTAATCTTTTCCCATGATGAGATAGTCTATATTTTTAACTTCAAACAAGATGTTGTTTTTATCTACCCTTAATACTTCAGACTTCAAAAGTAAAACATTTCTGAAATATTTGAGTGAAAGTCACTTGTCTACCTAATTTTTATTTCTGCTGTAATTAAAGCAGAACTTAATTGCCAGTGAACTCATTCTAATACTCCAAGAAAATAAGCAAGCCATGTTGTTAACAGTGATGATGAAAGTGATAGCTTTGGGCAGTCTGACAAGTGCTTACCTGCGACTTGAGGAGTTCACCTAAAAACAGACACACTGAGGTTAAGTTCACTTTTGCTTTTTGGGGTAATTTTGCTCTGCCATGCCCGATAGATCAGAGAAGTGTTTTTTTCTAAAAATTTTTTTCCTATTGCCTTAGCGTATACACTCTTGCTTCTTCTCATTGGTGTAAGAAACATTACTGGACACTAAGCGCCAGGCACTGTAGTAGATGTTAGGAATTGAAAGATAAAGAATACTGTCTTTGAGGTCAAGGAGCCCAGTCTAGAGGATTCTGACAATAAGAATGCTATTCCTACTGTTCATGCTATATGCTATGATTGAGGCATGCACAAGGTTCCTGGTCCAGTCCAACCCACAGATTTTGAGTCCAGATTAGAGATTCAGTTTCTTCGTCTGGATAATTTATCTAGGGTCCTTGCAAACTCTAAAATGCATATGATTCTAGTTGATGACTCTAGGTTTCATGTTATTTCAGATAAGGTATTTAATAGCTATAGTGTATACAGCTACAGTACTTGTATACCAAAATAAATCTTAGTCTTTTCCAGGCTCCTCTTAATGTTTTCCTTAGGTTATTAACCTACTTAAAACCCCACATTTACATTTCATTCATTGGGAGTGGGGGGAGATGGTGTTGTGGGTATACTTTGAGAGTGTGGTACCCCTTCAATCCACCCTTATTTGGTGCAGAATGGTTTTGTAATCTTCTTCAAGTTATTTGCTTGACACAGATTTAGATTCCAAAATAATTTGCCTTTGATCTTTTTCAAATGACCACCATGAGTCTGAGGCACACTCCTCTTTTCTATTTTAAAAAAGAGAGATCTTAAGATAGTTTGATCCTGGGGCCTATTGGGTGGCTTCTTACCCAGTGAATGAGGCTGATCCCAGCCATAGCCTCTTGGTTTGAATCATTCAAGCTCATGGGATCTGCTGAGTCAGGAATCACTTGATTGTCTATAGCT